>NW_006797390.1:217797-222753 GCF_000442215.2 Lipotes vexillifer
CCTGCTTGAGACGCTTTTTTCTTAGCATTCTGTAACAGCCACGTCCACTGCCTTTCTTTCTGTTTACCCGTGTCTCCACACTCTTGACTCAATCCTGGGATTACCTGGTTTTTTGTTTGTTTGTTTAAAGAATCAATCAATTATTTATTTATTTATTTTTGGCTGCGTTGGGTCTTTGTTGCTGCGCGTGGGCTTTCTCTAGTTGTGGCGAGCAGGGGCTACTCTTCCTTGTGGCGCGCGGGCTTCTCGTTGCGGTGGCTTCTCTTGTTACGGAGCACAGGCTCTAGAGCGCAGGCTCAGTAGTTGTGGCATGCGGGCTTAGTTGCTCCTCGGCATGTGGGATCTTCCTGGACCAGGGCTCGAACCTGTGTCCCCTGCATTAGCAGTAGAATTCTTGACCACTGTGCCACCAGGGAAGTCCCATACCCGTTTTAAAAATCTTTGGCTAATTGATAAATGAAAAGTCATCTAGTTTTTGTAATTTATTGTGTCTGTTTACATATTTGCCACACAAAGATCAGACATACACTGATAACAGGGTTGTTGCCATTCTTGGTTGTACATCTTAATTTGACGTTGAGGCTTTTCATCTCTTTAAGAGAGGGGACTGTATGTTTTCGAACACCTTCACCTCCCTCCTTCCTTCCATTTGCTTACAAATGAGCATGTATTTGTTTAATTGAATGGAATTGAACACTTCATTCCCATTAGACTTTTAAGCACTATACTTGGTCCAGGTTCTTCATAAACCTTCCAATGAGGAGCACGGAGCACTGTACTGAAAGATGGGAGAAACATGTCTAATCCCAGTTTAGTCCCTAACTAGCTGTGCATTCTTGGGCAAGCCACTTAACCTCTCTGGACCTTCGCTCCCTTTTATGTAAAGTGAGTGGGATGGCATCCGGTAATGTCTTAGGTGTCTTCTTGTTCTCACGTCACAGAGGTAAGATTTTCTTCCAGGAACTTCTTTCAGAGGCAAACTCTTAGAATACTGCCTTCTACTCTGCCAGAAGAGTGCTCTCCTCTAACACAGTGTCACCTCTTGGAGGCAGAACTTGGTTCCTTCTAGAGCTGTGATTCATTTGTATGGGACCACGAGCCCTAGGACAGTAGCAGCAACCACCATCCAAAGAACACAGCCAAGACTTAAAGGTAAAGTAGCTCTTATTCGTTTTGTGTGTATTGAAAATGCTTTGAAAACCTGTGGAAAGCGAGGGACCCACTCACAGGAAAACGCACATAAGCATATTCGTACAAAATTTTAGGGGGCTCCTAGACCATCTGAAGCCCATCCACGTACTCCCTGGAAGCCATGAACCCTAGGCTAAGAATATTTGATTTGGGAACATTAATGGGATCCCTGGAGATAAAACGAAATTATCAGAAATGCTTACTTCCCATTGGAAGAGGGAGCTGCTAAATTAAATATTTATAGAATATTATCAAAACCCCCATTTCAAAACTAAACTCTTATGCTTACTTGTAAATATCTTCTTCATAAACCAGGTCATGTGCTAACCTGCTTAAGTCTTGCAGAGTAGAATGCAAATTCCTTACCGTGCATTGTAAGGTCCTGTATGGTCTGGCTCCTGTTCGCCATCGCTTTATACTTTTGAGCTCCACTGGCCTCCCTTTTTCCCTGGGAACATACCGACTCCCTCCCTACAAGTCACTCTGTTTCTGCTGAACAGTCTTGAGTGACCTGCTGCCCCTGCCCAGACCACATCCCGGCTCGCATTCAGGCTTCAGTTCAAGCGCCCCCTCCTCAGGAAAGTCTCCGCCAACCACCTTCACCCCACCCTCAACCCTGCGCTATCACAACACCCAGTTTTCTCCAGTAAAACTGATCTTGTTACAGCCCTGGCTGTTTTTGTCTTCTCTCCCCACGAGAATGTTAGTTCCATGAGGGAAGGGGCCTTGCCTCTCAGTAATAACCGCAGTCCCAGAGCCAGGGACAGATAAAAACCTTAAGGGGGGCTTCCCTGGTGGCGCAGTGGTTGGGAATCCGCCTGTCAACGCAGGGGACACGGGTTCGAGCCCTGGTCCGGGAAGATCCCACATGCCGCAGAGGAACTAAGCCCGTGCGCCACAACTACTGAGCCCGTATGCCTAGAACCCGTGCTCCACACAAGAGAAGCCACCGCAATGAGAAGCCTGCGCACCGCAACGAAGAGCAGTCCCCCGCTCGCCGCAACTAGAGAAAGCCCGCGCGCAGCAACAAAGACACAGTGCAGCCAAAAATAAATAAATAAATACATTAAAAAACAAACAAACACCTTAAGGGGGTCTCAGCACTAAAGATGGCGCTCCTCTTCCATCTTTAATTCTGGCCAAAAAATTTGGTGCGCCTCCCTCATATTAAACTCTAACTAGAAACAGTACTAAACCGTACACTTACATGTACTGAAACAAAAATAGCTTCTTTCCAGATGATCTGATTGTAAGACCTTGGAGCCCCTGCTTTGCTGGCGCCCTAAATATATGAGCCGTTTGTCTGCTTTTGGGGAACCTAGCACTCACTCAATCCTTTAAACATACTGGAAGCATGTTAAGGCCAAGGTTAAGCTGGCCTATGCCTACCAAAAAAACCTTGCTGGGATTACTGATAGGAATTGTGTTCAATCTATAAATTGACTTGGGAAGAACTGACGTATTTACTATATTGGGGCTTCCAAGCCAATTATTTAGGTCTTTAATTTTTTTTCAATCAGCATTTTATAATTTTCAGCATACAGATCCTGTACACGATTTGTTAGATTTATACCTAAATACTTCATATTCTTTGGAGCAACTGTATCCATAAATGATACTGTTTTACATTTGTTCCTACCTGTTTGTTGTTGGCATATACAGAAGCTCTTTTAGTAGAACAAGGAGGAATGTACCCTTTAGCGAAGTAAACTTGTTCAATATTTATTTGCTGGACTACTAACAAGCTATGTATCCTACCATTCATGTACCTCTGCAGTGTGCCTCTAAATCTCAAATTCAGCCTAATTCTTGATTACTACACCCCAATCTCTACTACTGTTAGAAGGGTCTACTCATCCCTCACCTGAATACCCCTTATGCATTCCATCTCCATGTCTTCACTCCTGCCATTTCCCCTCTAGAATCGTCCCTCAGCTGAATCCTCTTACCCCAAACTAGATCTTAACTATCAAACCCCAGCTGACATCGCTCCTTTTCTCCACTGGACTCTTTTAACCAATATCGTATGCCACTCAATCATTAATTTAGTTTGTCATTAGTTTTAATCCATGTCTCGTTCCCTAGTTAGATGATATGCACTGGGAGACTCCCATAATAGCTATCATAGCACCACATACATGGAAGGCGCTCCAATTTAATTGTTTAAATGAGGAGAGTCGAGAGAGGTTTCAAGACGTGTCAGAATAAGGCGCCTGGAGCTGCAGCATCTAAAGAAGAAGTCTTCAAGATCCACGCTCTCCACCTCCAGGACAAGGATTCTCTCTCTTTTCCTTCCTTCCCCCAAATCCCAACTCCTCCAGCTAGTCAGACTGGAGACGCAGATCCTCTCCAACAACCCCTTTGAAACCGTTCTAGAAACAGCAGGTCTATATGCGCAGTCGATTTCTAGAGGTTTTCTTTAAGAGCATAGGCAGTAATCCCATTGGAACTGCAGTAACAACCCTCGGCCACCAGAGGGCAGGACGTCGCGGGAGAGATTGCTTCCCCTCTGCAGAAGTCTTAAAGAGGTCAAAGGCAGAGGCAGAAAGTCGGCTTCGCATCCATGGCCTTCGGGCTTCTTTCACTGCCTCGAGTGCTCAGCGCTCTCCGCCTCTCCAGATGGGCTTCTTTTCCTCCTGTAAAAGATGGGCCGGAAGTTCCTAGAGGCTTACCCTAATACTAACCTTAAATGATTATAATAACGAATGCACTTAAGCTGCAGGATTTAAAGGCAGGAAAGGAGTATGGAGATGTTTCATCTTTCGTTAGATGAACCCCAAACCTGCTTCTCAGTTCTTTCACCAATCAAAAACAAAAACAGAACAACAGAAAGCCCCAGGCAGTGTCCAAACGGACATTCCCCAACAAAGATTGCCTTTAGGGACCAATGTCCCAAATCCAGTACATTGTAAATGGAATATTTTAGGAGCTACTATTCCTACACACAAATTCTGGCTCATGGGGCAGTCCGCTCGCAGTGTGCTTTTCCGTCATTAATCACATCTTTGTTATGTGATATCCACGTGGGTACATCTCAGTAGACGCAGCTTCATGCTCAAATGCTCAAAGCACACTAGAATAAAGCTCCGATTGTCCTGTTCAGTGATTCCAAGTCCTGGTTTGTCACCACCTCGGGTCTCTAGTTTCCCAAAGTTTGTAACGTAGTTTCAAAACAAAGCTATTTTAATTAATCCAAATAAAAAATGCACGAAGTGTGTGAAGTTAAATCAACGGGGTCTTGCTCTTGCACTTCGCAAGAGGCGGTGAACCCCTGGTCTGTGCTGCCAGATACAGAACATACCTGTGAAGAGCATTCTAGCCTGCTCGTGCTCATTACATTTACAAATGTAAACAGAAATAATAAGTAAATATAAGCACAGTAAAGTAATGAATGCTAGGAGCATTCAGGTGAGGGCTTTCAACGACAAACACACAGAGGGAGCTGAGCGCTTGACCACCTGAGTGTGATTTTTTTCTTAAAGTACCTGTAGCTTCTCTTTCCTAAGAGACGGCAGCGCCCTGCGTTTTAGATTCGTCACTTTTTAAAGAGCGATTGTAATGCTCTCAAATCATTGTTGGCGTTTCTTCACGCTGGGGAGGCAGCTGGAAACAGCCCAAGGAGGCGGAAAAGGTTCTGCGCCTCGCTGGGGCGCCGAGGGGCGGGGGGGGACACCCTGAAATACCTGTTGGGGCGCAGCGCTGAAGGCGCGCGGCCGAGCCCCGGCCACGGGGGCTGGGGGTCGGGGATCAGGGGCCACGGGGGCG
>NW_006797390.1:222763-223142 GCF_000442215.2 Lipotes vexillifer
GGGGGGGCGCGCGGGCGCAGAAGGAGGAGGCCGCGGGGCCGACTCCCCGGGCCGCCCGGCTCCTCCCAACGGCGCCCGCGGAACCTGTCCCGGAGCCGCCGGGCCTCGGAACGGAACGGGACACGACCCCTCCCCGAGAGGCCGCGACCAGGCGCCGAGCCGCGCTCCGCGCTCCGGAGGGCGCACGGCCCCGCCCGGCGCCCACCGCCCTGCCCTCGCCTGTCTCCTCCTTTCCCCGGGGCTCCGCTGAGTTCATTCACTGGGATTGGTTTCAAGTGACGCCATCTCTTTATTTTTAAACCAATGACCTCATCCGCGCTTGAAGTTTCCTGACCAGCGACTCTTTCTCTTTCCCCCCAACCCCCCACTCCCCCAGCCC
>NW_006797390.1:223152-223569 GCF_000442215.2 Lipotes vexillifer
CTGGGTATCCCTGTTTGGGGGGCTCTGAGCAGTTTTCAAACGACCACCATCACCTCTCCCAATCCCCTCCGCGTCCCCGCCGCCACCTCCACCTCCCAGGTTCCTCGCCCCTTTCGACAGTGTTTTTTCAAGGCTGATCGGGGGTGGGGGGTTAGAGAGAAAGAGCGAAGAAAAGTTGCAAACGGCTCCGCGCGTCCCGAGCCTCCCGCCCCTCCGTGCAGGAGAAGATAATAAAGCGAAAAGAAGAGGCGGAGGGGAGCGCGACGGGACGGACGCGAGCGGGAGCGCAGCCGCCCTCCCGGCTCCGTCGCGGCGCCTCGCGGGTCCGGGAGGCGACGGGGCCCCGCGGGGAGACGCCGTGACGACTTTCGTTCCCCACCCCCCCCGAGGGAGCCGGGAGGTCGGCGGCCCCGAAAG
>NW_006797390.1:223715-229097 GCF_000442215.2 Lipotes vexillifer
GGCCTCGGGCCGGACGGCCGAGTCCCGCAGCCAGGAGCCGCCGCCGACGCGGTCCCTTCGCGGGCGAAGCTGCTCACTTCCAGGCGCGACTGTTACACAACACGCCTGCCAAGTGGGGCCCCGGCCTGACGGTTCCCATTATCCCCAGCTCGCCTTTGGCGTAAGCCGCGCGGCCACCGGGGTGGTGACGGGGTTGCTTTCTTCAGTCAACTCGCTTTTCCTCCTGGGACCCCTGAGGCCCGGTGTTGGGGGCCCGGCCGGGTGCGCCAGTGACTTCTTTATTTACACCAGTCGTAAAACGTGAGAAAGGAAAAAGCCCAGGGAGACGACCGAAGGTCTGTGTTTATCATGTGTAGTTTCATGGAATGAAACACAGGGGAGGAAGATATTGGTGCAAAATTGAAGTTTTCAGGTGCTGCTGGGTTTATTTCCTTAAAACGACAACAGCAGCAACCCGGTAATTAACTCGAGAAAATGCAAGTAGATCTTAAAATGAATGGATCCTGCAGAAGCCTAAGGAAATGTATCAGACGTCAGCTGCAGAGATCCTAAATCAAGTCCTGGGTGCCTCAAATCGTTTGGAGAAAGCACACCTCCAACTAGCCTGTGATTAATAAAGTAGAGAGGAAAAACCTGTTACATAATCTCATTTGCCCTGGGGTTTGCAGTGCCGTCCCCTTGAATCAGGGGGAAGTGAGTTAAGATGCAGGGTTTTTAAACCTCTCTGAAGTTTTTATTTACCCAGTGCTCTGGCTGCCACTTCTGCTTTAAAAGATTGTAAGTAAATACTCTGCTCTAACGAGGGAACCAAACCTATCAAACCTGTTTAGAAAATGACCAGGTACGTTTCTTTCCTTTCCTTCCGGTGTGTGTGTGTGTGTGTGTGTGTGTGTGTGTGTGTGTGTGTGTGAAATTTACCATCCATGAAAGACCTTATGACTAGTATTTGGGGAACTTAGACTGTCAGAAAAATGCCTCTTTAAGCCACTCATCTTATGAGTGCACATAGGTGACAACTGTTTCCTCAAAGGATTTATACTATTCTGAACAGAGATTTTTGAAGTCGAGGTAAATTTTTAAAAGAAAAAAAGAATTCTTACCAATTGAATTAGTCACTTGTGAATTATTTACCTTTGCTTGAGAATCATGTGTATTGGATAAACAGCTGGGGAGGCCATAGTTAATTGAGATTTGTGGAATTCTGTGTTTGGTGAAGGCAGCAGCCTGGAGAAGGTAAATTAAAAAACTAAAAATTGGGGGCTTTGAATGGGGATTTTAGTCAAAATGTGACTAGGCACTGTGCAAGTTTTTTGTTTTTGTTTTTTAAGTAAAGTTCTGGAATTTAACTGAGTTTGATGACTGTGTGAAAGCTTGTGGTTAAAAAGGTTTTGGGGGGGCTTAACATTTAACATCTTATGTAAAAACTTGGCCTAAAAGACACCAGCCCAAAAGTTGGCTTTTAGGTAAAATAATTTGTACTTATCAAAGTTCTACATGGGAGGAAAAAGTAGAAATGAGTTTATTCTTAATTCTGCTGGTAGTATGGTGAATGACATGAAAAAAAATAGGTTCAAGCGCTGTAAATGCGCATTTGAATGTAAAATAATTGAATAGCTGTAAAGTGAAAACGGTCATGTAAAATTAAGGATTAAGGATCTCTTTGAACAAAAGCTTAATGGCAGTAACTGAAAAGGGGGCAAAAGAGAAGATCCTGTTAACCTAGTTCTTTTCCTTTTGCTTAAACATTAGAAACTCATTTGTGGCAGTGAGGCTGAGATCAAGTCTGAGATTGGTGCAGAGTTTAGGCTGGGGTCAGGAGAAGGGCCAGGGTTGATGTGTGAGTTTGTTTTGATGCTCTTTTCTATAAATGCCTGTATCGGGAATTTAATTCTATAGAGTTTTTGGCCTATGGGATTATATATTGATGAAGCTGACTTACATAGCTGTTCAAAATTAATGTTTTTCTATTTTTCAGCCAATCGTAATAGCCCACTAAATATAATTTGCTAGCATTACCAGTGTAGTATATCCTAGAAACCCAACTTTTCCTGGAGTATCAAAAAAAAGAAAAACACAGAGTTTTCTATCCAGTGTTATTTGGACTGAAAATTTCACTAGATGTGTAATGTTTTTATAATGCTTTGCATTCTCAAGCAAATGGTACTTTAAATTAAAGAAGTAACTTAATATAGGGTAAGCTGATTTGGATCAGAAGCCCAAGAACAGGGAAGAAATAAATCAGGGGAAACAGAAACCAGATTTTATGACAGTTTTCAACAGATTGAAAAAACTAGTTAAAAAGACTTCATAGGAAAGACCACAGTTGATGTTTGATTGGCTTTTTAAAAACAATTAACTGTGTCAAAATTGAAAACCAAGACAGATATCCACCATCATAAAAGAAAATGTTTCTAACGGTGGCTTAAGCAAAAATATAATTAAGAAAGTAAATCTTGCCCAAAGCCACATATGATATATTCCAAAGCCAGATGTCAAATTTTTTCTGATTATGTTGTGTTGTGGATAATCTGATATTTTTGTACATTTCATTTAGCCCAGATGACCAAGGGTTGGTTAGCTTTGTGAAAGGATATAGGGTTCATAAAGTTTGGCCAGATTTAAAGAAGCAGGCTCAGGCTTTAAGAAGATGCCAGTCTCATACACAAACTGAGAAGTTTGAAATGTAATCAAATAAATGACTGAAGGAAACAGGAGTGGCTCAAAAAGGAGGATTTGAGGCAGATTACCAAGGACAGGTACAAAGAAATAATAAAAGCTTGCCAGGGCTATGATCAGGGAAGAAGGAAATGGGATACATCTTGACATGAAAGGAAAAAGGCATAAAAAGAAAAAATACCCTCCAATACCTCAGCAACAGGAAGAGAGTGATAAAACTTTACCTCCATCTTGATTGGGGTTAGTTACCTCATTGTAGGTATCAGCAAAAAGTCACAAGATTTTTTTATTACATACAAAAATTAATCTTGGGGGAGGGGGATGGATAAAGTGCATTATGAGTAGGTATAGTTGTGTATATGAGAATGTAAAGCTTGAAACTGACAAAGATAAATTTAAGAAATAGAGGGGGACCCCCTGCAGTTTCAGTTGAGTTATTGGAAAGGGAGGGCTGTGTTATGAAAAGTTGAAACTCTTAACTAAATTGATTTCTGGATTGACTACGGATATGAATGAGTCAAACAGAACGTTTATTAGTGGTGTACTCTTTACACATCCTGAGGTGGACACCAAAAGTTAGGGGCACGGGTCCCTGCCCAGAATGAGGATTATGAGAATTTTAAAGGAGCTATATACATATGCAAGGATAAACAATTATCAGACAGCTGGGAAGTGCCAAGTTCATGGTATGAAGGAGAAAGAGACTGCAGGATTGGGGACCTAATCTTCATAGGGATAGTAGAGTTTGACCCTGGCCTCAAAGGGTGGTTAACATGAGTGTGGAGGAAAGGAAGTAGAGGAGGTGAAACGGAGAGGCCATGCATCCATCCATCCCTTCATTCAGCGGATTTGTTTGGAACCTCTGCTGTGTGCTAGACACTGTTCTCTGAACCTGGAATAGAGTGGAAAATAAGATAAGGTTTCTGCCCTTATGGAATTTACATTCTAGTGGGAGAAGTCAGAAGGGCAATAAACAAGTAAACGCTACATGGAAAATCCTGATGTCAGAGAGTGATGTCATGTGAAGATGGTAATGAACAGAGTAGAGGAAATTATACAGTGTTCTTTATAGCCCCACTTATTCTGTGAATAACCTATTTTGCCTGTGATATCCTGGTGAATAATGTTAATGATTTAACTTTTTATTTATTTGCAGTCCAAGCCAATTTGAATAGATGTCTACACATTAACTGACTTCATCTTTAACCAATTTTTAAAAAGAAACCTACGTAATATTTTGTAGATTGAAGCATGCACACTTTGAGTTTTTAACTCCTTGTTAACAATTTGTATGCAATTCTTCTGCTGTTATTTGCTAAGAACCTCATGTTTTTACAGTGAGGTTAATGTCATTCTTTACAGTTTACTTAGAGTTGTATATATTGGGCTGTATACTTAGGTAAGATTCTCCGTTAAGAACGATAATCACAATAGTGCTATAAAGTGAAGCTAAACTCCAAGGACAGTTTGTTTTGATGGTACCTTGTATGAGAGCGCACAAAACAAAAGATGTACAGAAACTACAAGTAAGCTCTTCAGCTCAGTTACCAGAAAATGGGGTCAAGGGTGACACCCCCTCCAGGCCTCATCCACATGGTGCAGGAATCCGATGGTAAATTTGGGCTGTGTTGTGCTCTGTGTGGTTAATCATTCTCCGTACAGATTGATAGGGGAGTTAGTGGTCTCACCAGAAATATTATTTTAAACTTAGGATTTTTACTGTTTTTCCACAAGTAGTAGACCTGATACAAAAGTGTCAGTTCTGAAATGGGGAAGTCTGGACTCTGTAGCTGTCTGACTGCCAGGTTTTACTGTTGTTGTTGACAAGACGTCCTTTGTAGTGTCAGCTAAAAATTTCTCAGTGACTCTTTCATGTTTTGGGACACATTTATGAAGTACTTATCAAGCATTTTTTAAGAAATGTGTTCTCTCATTTTCCATTCTTTCTGTAGTTTTAAACTTAAAAAAAAATTATAGGTGGAAATGAGGTAAAGGATTTTCAAAAAGGATTTATATTAAGTGTATGTGCCTACAGAACCACATCTTGAAATTTTTTCTGTATGCACCTAACCAGTTTTCATCTGCAATACATTCTGACACGCTTGGAATAAGCCTGTGGAAAATAAAACAATTTTCATAGGAAGTGGGAGATTCTTTAACATTTCCTTGATTTCCTTCTAAACTAGATACTCCATTTAGAAAAGAACTAATTGGAGTGATAAATGCTAGGGGTCTGTGGTGTGTGTGATCAAAGCTAATGTGACGTGTACTCTTCAAACATATGTGGGAAGGACAGTAGAAATCAAATTTGTTTTAATGTCTGGGTGACGGTTGGGCTAAACTTCAGTTTACAGAAAAATATAAATATAAATTGTAATGGTATATGGCAAGGTAATTAATATTAAATATGGTATATGGCAAGGTAATATTAAATATCTCTATTCTTTCGCTTAAAATTAATAGGGAAGGTCATGTGTAGAGACATATATACTGCTTATTGTTTAACTGTCTAAATGACCAAAAAATATAACTCACATCTTAGGATAGTGCCTAGTTGAGTTCACTTTTGACAAATGTTTGCTGAGTAAATTGAATTCTCACAAATAGTTACTTTTGATGGTGGTTGCATTCTTTCTCTAGCTTAGAGCACTGATTTTTTTTTTTTTTTTTGGGTACGCGGGCCTCTCAATGTTTTGGCCTTCTCCC
>NW_006797390.1:229141-246325 GCF_000442215.2 Lipotes vexillifer
GCATCGGCAGGCGGACTCTCAACCACTGTGCCACCGGGGAAGCCCCTAGAGCATTGATTTTTGAGCGTTGAGTTAAAGCCTGCAGGTGGTTGCCTTCCAGCCTTGGGCACCCGGCTTGTTTAAGCTTTATGATCACTCTGGGACCTGGACCCTGACCTCACCTCCAGCCTGCCTGACCCTGGGGCTGACCTGACCTCATCCTTTCTGAAATGGCAGGTGGTGGTTTCTTACAATTTTTTCCCTTCCTGAGCAGCTGAGCTATGTCCTCTTCTGGTCACTTCTCAGAATACTCAAGTGTCCCCAGTCTGGCCTGTTTTGTGGTGCGTTTCTCATGTTCTTTTTGTTTGTTGTTTTCTTGAAGGAGAAGCACATTTCTCAGGAAAAATAGTTCTTGACTTTGTTTTATAAATGTACATGGTATATAAAGCATGGTATTATTTGGTATTATTTCTTCTTCCTTCTCAGCTTTAGCTGATAATCTTATATTCACTTGTAAATTAACTGGTAAGAATGATATTTTGATGCTACAAGACAACTAAAAACTAACAGAGACTCTTTTTTGGGAGACAATCAGGAAATTAGAACATGGAGTGTGTATTAGCTGATACTTAAGAATTATAACTATGACATTTTTATCTATATTAATGGTATTATGGTTATGTTAAAAAAAATTCTCATCTGTTAAAGATACATATGGAAGTATTTCCAGGCAAAATGAAATGATGCCTATTATTTGTTTTTAAAAACTGCGGGATAGACACAAACACACACAAATGGGAAATGAAACAATATCGACAAATTTTTGATAATTGTTGAGGGTACATGGGGGTTTGTTACTATTTTCTGTACTTTTGTGTGTATTTGGAAATATACATAATAGTTAACACACATTACCAATCATAACTGTAGGGGACGAAATTTGATACAGTAAAATTATGTGGTTGGACGTTTGACCTAATTGACCGATCAGAAACGCTCCCCTGTGCATTTTCTGTAAGTTCTGCATTTAGTAAAAAATAATTTTTAAATAGGGATAATTTTGTAGAAATATGGTCACAAGGTTAAAACTCTTAACTCTGAGATCTTATAATAATAATACACCCGTAATTTATAAGTTGTTTTCACGTATTTTGTCTTTTATCCTCTGAACAGGACATGAATTACCTGTTTCACAGATGAGGAAACTAAGACCTTAGAGAGACTAATTTATCCAAATCCCAAAGCAAGTAAGAAGTGGCAGCAGACCTGGAGCCGAGACCTTCTGACTCATTCTCAGGTGCCCATTCTGTTATGTACACATACTTAAAAGCACTCTTTTTCATGGTGTTAAAAACCAGAGGTTTTCTTAGATTTTAGTGTCAGGACACTTTTGCATTCTTGAAAATTACTGGAACCCCAAAGCTCTTTTGTTTATGTGGACTCTATCTGTCAATATTTAGCATATTAGAAATTAAAACTGAGAAATGTTTAAAGTATTTATTCACTTAAAAGTAACGAACACACGAAAGATTAACATAAATAACATATTTTAATGAAAAAGGTATTCCAAAACAAAAAATGTAGTGAGACTCTCTCTAATGCATTGCTACATAGAAGATAGCTGGATTTTCATAACTGCTTTTATATTGTCTCTTGTGACATGTTGCTTTGTTTGAAGTACATGAAGAAACCCCCGCTGTACACAGATACAGAGTAGCAAAAGGGTGGGGTATTTTAGTGTCTTTTTCATATAATTGTGAACATTCTTCGATATATCAAAACTCAGCAAGTGGTAGATTCTTAAGGGTTAGTTGCAGTGTTGAATCTGAAACCTTATCAATGAATTTTTTGTACTCTGTAATGTAAAAATCTATTGGTCCACCTTGCACTTTGGATGGATCTTTGACCTGTGTGTGATTTTGTAACATCATACATTGGTCATTTGAAAAATAACAGTTGACTGAGTTCTGCAGCTCTTTCAAATGTTGACACATTTGATTACACACTATTTAGCAAATCACATTCATTAATAGGACCATGAATCTCGTCCAAAAAGTCTTTAGGAAGTGGGAAGCAGTCAAGATTTTGGTAGGCAGTTGAGGTTTTCCAAAATTCTCATTTTTTCTTGAAAGCTCAAATTTTATCATCAGCAACAGATATTGTTAGTTTTTTTTTCCTTGTAGCCTTAGGCTCACTTTATTTACTTCAGAGAAAATACCAGGTACCTAAGTCTAAATAATTATATATAACAGTAAGTTGTCTGCCAGTCATTCTAAAAGAATGGGGTTTGTTACTTTTTCTAAAAGCAAAAATGGTATTCTATGGAAAAAGTGTATAGTTTAGCTCACAACGCAATTGCATAAATGCTTTTCCTCAAGACAGCCTATGTGTTAGGTATGTAGAAATGCTTTTTCTACATATTTGGTGTGATGAAATGTTCACATTTCCTCACACAGATTATTAAAAAGACCACGTTCTCATGAGTGAGATTTAATAAAATTAATAACTTTAAGTGTTTTATCAAAGGCATATGTGAAACTGGATTTTAGAAAATGATTGATAGTGAAGAATATAATTATTGCTAGTAAAGTTTTGTACCCTTGCCGTGATTCACGCTAAAGTGCCAGCAGTTTTGCCCTCCATTGCTTTTGTACCATCAGAGGAGATATCAACATGGTCGTTTCAGGGTAAATCATGAGATTCATGAAGTTATTTAATACTTTGAGTAATTCAGCAGCACTTGTATTTGTTGCCAAGCATTCACATAAAAGAAGCCCTTCGATGATTAGTTGGCATGGATACTGGAATAATAAAAACAAAACTAAGTCCACCCATGTCTGCAGATTTGTCCACTTATAAAGCAAAAGTACAGTGCTTAAGGAGGGGTATTAACTTGTAGATATTAACATTTAATTTGATGAGCTACTGCATCGTTGGAAGTGCCATTGCTGTGATTTCTTTTACTCACCCTTCATCCAGCAGATATTCAGTAATGTCAGCCGTGCAAAGCTTTCTTAGTTTCTCAGCTATCTTGTGCACCGCTCCAACCCGTGCATTCTGATAATTTACTTTTATGATGCTTTTTCATTTCTAATTTGAAAACAATCTTTTGCTTCTGAAGAGATCATCATGTCAAAATTTAAAACATTCCACTTCTTTTTCTTTAAACCCTCAATGAATTCATTGGATGATGATGTGGTAGTGGAGATTATAGCCGGTATAACCAAAGATTGCTGTTGCTAGGAGCATAGAATTACTGAGAACACATGGAAAATTTCTGAAAACATGCATATTTGTACCTTAAACTTGCTACCTTAGAACATTCTAAACACGAGAATATACAGGCATATGTTTCCTTAGCTGTCAGAATGATACATTATCATCACACACTATGTATTCTCTGGATTCACTGTTGTGAAAAAGGCAGGTAACATCTTTGTATTACTAAAAAGAGTTTTGACATTGTGGATCCCCTGAAAAGGTCTCGGAGACCTCACACCGGGGCATCTCTGGATCACACTTTGAAAATGCTGATGTAAACTGGTGCCCTGTCCTAACATATTTTTAGAGGAGCCTAACATAGACATCTGTATCAATAAAGTAATGTTTCCATCTTAGCTGATTAATTTGTCAGGAAGAGGGAAATATGTTAGTGTGTGGGACGAGCCGTGTGGTCCGGAGATCATAGTGGTGGAAGGTGGTGTAACCTCAGAGAGTGGTGGGTAAAGGGTAGACAGAGGGTGGAGTTGGTAAAAAGCGCTTTACGACTTAACAAAAAATGAGCATTTGTTCTCTCTGTATTTGTCTTTTTAAGCTAAAAAAGCACTGGGTCTACATATATACGTTCATACTCATTTGTATCTATGCTCAAAATCAGGGTACTCAGCCATTTTTTTCCTTGAGTGACAGCAGGGGAGAGATGCTAGCACACCTGAGAGGAAAACAGATGTTCACAGCCATTGTCCGTTTCTTCCATCCCGGGAGGCTGTGAATGGAGTAGACCTTAGGGATCATGGGCGGCGCTGCAGGCAGAACTGGGCTGTGGGCAGAGATGGAGATGAGTGATGGGGGGCAGAGGAAGACTGTGGGGTGAACACAGGGAGAACGGGGCCCAGGGACATACAGAGGTGGGTGCAACTGGAGTCATGGAGATGAACGTACATTTGAAAGATTTCCATCAAAATACAGTTAAAATAACTATTGAAATAACTGTACTGGGTAGTCTGACTTCGAATGTCTTACCAGTATTCAAATTCTATTATTATAACCGGTGCAGGAGAAAACAGCAATGCCATGGATTTGGTGTAGTGCTGATAAGTCTCTAAGCTTCGGTTACAGGCATCAGTATGTGAAAATATTGACTGGGCCAGGTTTGGGGCTGCAAATTCAAGAATGAAATTTTAATATTTAATTTTTTACTAACAGGCAATTATGATTAAAGGAGACAGAAGAATTTAGTTCAGATAGATATCATTCATCAGTTTGTTATTGATGTGGTGCTCATTTCCAGAAAGGATTTGAGATGGCAGAAGGAAGGATCAAAGTCAGTAATCAAGAGCAAACATGATTCTGAGTCATGTTTTTTTTCCCTTATGTTTTATCTACTGATGATGTTTATTTTAATAGGGTCATATAGTTGAGGTACTGTAACTACAAAGTAATTAAACTGGTCTCTGTTAACTATGCAGGAGACATATAATCTTGTCACTTTTTAGTTGCATATGTATAAGTACAGTATACATTTGTAATGGGAGTGCTTGGGCAGGAGAATCATAGCAGGGCACAGAAAATATCCTTTTAAATTCAGTACTGCTTTCAGCTGTAGTTAACAGAAAGCCATGGGCAGAAGCTTAAACCATAAGCTATTTATTATTATGCAGTTCACAGAAGTTCAGAGGTAGGTGGTCTCAGGAGGTCCAGCTGCTCAGCAGTGTCCTCAGGGCCCCAGGTTCTCTGCCGTCTTTTGCATGTTCCCTTACTGCCACCAGGTCACAAAATGGCTGCCTCAGCTCTAGGCATCACATCCCTCTTCAAGGCAAGAAGGAGGAAATAGAGCAAGCAGTCCCTATTCCTGTGCTTGCCTGACAGAGAACAAAATCTTTCCCAGAAGCTTCCATCCAGTTTTTGCTGAAGTCTCTTTTGCTTGAACTGTTTCACACAAGACCGCCTCCCTTCACAGGAGATACTGGGCAAATGAGTGTAGGTACAAGGGGAATGGGTACCAGGTTTGGTGTAACGCACATCATGTATCGTTTCTTAGGCTTAGACACATTGCTTGCTGCCCAGGAAAAACTGGGACTCAGCCATTAGAGGGGAGGAACTGTCTCTTGGGTGGCTGGCTGTGTGTCTGTCACAAATATGCAGAAAGGAAAGCACAGAGTATTCAGTAGCTCGCTACATCAACTTTCCTTTAGTTCGGAGACTATTTTACGTGTTTCCTTCTTTCTTAACACGTTCCCTTTTCTTTCTTCTTTTAGTGGAAGGTTCCACAGACCTGAATCCCAGTTAGTCGTAGAGCCAACTTAGAGACAATTAGGTCTCAGCTTCAACTGTGAAATAAGAATATTGTATTAGATAATCTCTGAGGTTCCTTCTGGTTTAAAAATTCTTATCTCTTCTTTTGTTCCTGTCTTTTGATCATTTCACATTTCTATCTTTTTAATCAAAAAAAAGTGGACAGGGGAATTCCCTGGAGGTCCAGTGGTTAGGACTCTGCACTTCCACTGCTGGGGGCCCAGGATTGATCCCTGGTTGGGGAACTAAGATCCCACAAGCCACACGGTGTGGCCAAAAGAAAAAAAGAAAAAAAAAAGTGGACAGGATTAGAGAGAGGATACAGAAGTGTTTGGTGTTTTATAGTCATCTTGATAGCTGGGCAGTGTCTCTAATAAAGATCTTGATGGTATAGAAGGTTGAAGCTTAAAACTAGGTTTTGGCTTTTGGGCAGTTAGGTAATATGATATTATTTATGCCCCAAATTTCCATTGAAAGTGGAAAACTAATAGCATTTTTATTTTAATAGGGGAACATATACATATACGTGTACAGTCTGTAATCAAAATAGCCTCAGTACTGTGTTCTAAGAAAATGCCATCTGACCCAGCAGAGGAAGCATTTGAAGCGCTGTAGGTTAAAACCTGGTAGAACACCGCCTTTTGTTTATGGGGCATTTGTTCTTATTTGTTAATAGTGTTTGCACTGCATATTTGCCTTAGATAAAATTAGAGGACAGCTAAAGGAGAGTGATACCCTTCATGCGTTGTAACGACTGAACTTGACTCGAATGAGGCAGAACCTTTGATGTTTCAAATGTCTTGAAATGGGATTCTACTTGTGTTTCAGAGACAGCGGTGATCTGGCTCCTCCCACAGAATCCCGTCAAGATTATACGAATTCGGATATACAGTGAGTTGAAAATCATATTCCCAGTTGTAACAAGTTACCAAGCAATTAAACTGCTTATAAAGGAGGCTGTTGAAATGTTAACCTAAAAAGGATTAGTCTTCTATCCAACAAAAATCTTATAGAAGGATCCCAATGCAGTTTATTGTGTTTTATCAGTATTGGGAGATCCTGGAGATAAACATTATTAACTCTGGCATTCAAAGGGGCCAAAAGACATCTGAAGTTTGGAGTGTAATTTTAAGAATAAAATGGGGGTATGTATATATATTTAGCAGCTGTTTTAAACAGCTTAGTGGCAGCGTGTAATTTCATTACTGTAGAATATCCAAATAACAGAAACTTTTCCTTCTACTGAAACCCTTTTAACGATATAATTAAAGCAGTTGTTTTCATTTTTCATTATGAGTGTCTAAGAGCCTTGTTAATGTAAATATTCAGGAAGCTTGATTTTATAGCTTCTTGGTTTTATAACCAACAATAAAAATCATGTACAGTGGAAAACCCCTTCTTCTCTTGAATACAGTCCTAGCTGAAGGACAAACTCAAGCAATTTTTTCTGGCAAACGAATGACCTGTGTGGCAGGATCTTAGATGCTGCCAGTGGCTGTGTCATTATAGAATGTAATTAATGTGATGTTAAGGCGACACAGTATTTGGTGGCGGGGGGTTGGATTTCCAAGTACCAAGTGTTAGGCAGTATGGTATCCATGTGCCAGGAAAAAGTAGTTTTATACAAGTTCTTAATAAAAGTTATTGTGAAATCAGTGGAGATTTTTATTGTACAAATGACCTTAGTTCATTTATTACAATGAGCACTTGGACTTCTGAGTCTGGTGGGCTTTTTTTCTGGACCAAAGATCCATTCTTTTGGCTAGTGGTCATCGGCATGTCACTGTTATCAGCATGAACAGGTATTACTGAGTGACGTCTAAGAGTGAGGTATTAGAAGGGATGCAAAGAAGTGTAGCCTGTGACCTTGGTCATCCAGGAGTTTATACTTGTTGCTAGCACCTCTTGATTGATTATCTGCTCTTCGTGGTTTAAGCAAATCACTATGAAACACGTTATTCTTTGCCCCAGGGGTGCTTCATCCAGGGGTCCAGCACATCAGTCTCCGCTCTCCTAGGCTGAGGGGTGAAGTCACAGTCAGAAGTGGAGGTCAGTCCACCTGAAGTCCTCTCCTGGCCATTTCCCCCTCTCACCTGTGACTGCAGAGCAGCCCTGCTCGCTGCATGTAGGAGCCGAGTGCTTGTTGGCTGCTACCGTAGGCTAGTTTAGGGGAAGGAAGACAGTGTCCTGGAGCAGTTCTCAGCCCTTTAGGTATGAAAGATTGGGAGGGACGCAGCAAAAAAGAGGGAAGAGATCTATTACCATTTTCTTTCTTTTCTTTTTTTAAAAAATTGTGGTTAAAAACAATGTAAAATTTATCATTGTAACCATTTTCAAGCTACAGTTCAGTACTCTTAAGTATGTCCACAGTGTTGTGAAACAGACCTTTAGAACTTCTTACATCTTGCAGATCTGAAACTCTATACCCGTCAAACAACAGATCCCCTTTTCTCCCTCCCCCAGCTCTGGTAACCACCGTTCTATGTTCTGTTTCTATGAATTTGACTATTTTAGATACCTCGTATAAGTGGAATCGTACGGCGTTTATCTTTTTGTGACTTACTTCACTTAGTATAATGTCCTCAAGGTTCATCCATGTTGTAACATGTAGCAGGATTTCCTTCCTTTTTAAAGCTGAATAATATTGTATTATTATTGTGTGTTTAATCACATTTTGTTCATCTGTTGATATTGGGGTGGCTATTGTGAATAATGGATGTACAAATATCTCCTGGAGACCCTGCTTGTAATTCTGTTGGATAAATACCCAGAAGTGGAATAGCTGGGTCATATGGTAATTCAGTTTTTTGAGGAACTGCCATACTGTTTTATACAGCAGTTGTACCAATTCACAATCCCACCAACAGTGGACAAAGGTTCTAATTTCTCCACATCCTTGCCAACCCTTGTGATTTTCGTTTTTTTTTTTTTTTTTTTAAGTAATGGCCATTCTAAAGGTGTGAGGTGATACCTCATTGTGGTTTTGATTTGCATTTCGCTGGTGATTAGTAACGATGGGCATCTTTTCGTCTCCTTGTTGGCCATTTGCGTATCATCTCTGGGGAAGTATCTGAGTCCTTTGCCCATCTTTTGATCGGTTATTTAATTTTTCATTGTTGACTTGTAAGATGCCATTTTCTCGTTAAAATATGAATTAGCAGAGTAGAACTGCTCACAGATCAGGTGGGCTATAGTGCAGGATACAGAAATGCAGTGAGCGGAGCAGAGGAACTGCAGTAACTGCGGAGGAACTCCCCCGTCTTTAGCCACTATCAGTGCAGCTTGTTTAATTGAGGGCTTTACTCCCAAAGAGGATTTGAGGCCTCATTCATCCTCCTCTTCCTATTCCTCCTCCTCCTTATTACCTATAAAACCAGGGGGGTGGACAAGATGATAACTGAGGTGTCCTCCAGATCTAAAATACCGAGTTTTGAGAGTATTGCCTTTTACCAACTAACCTCTAACATCTAAAGTTCCCTTGGAACCTCAGTAATATGTGACTCCTAGACTAAGAAGTCTTTGTTGATGGCTAGTAAGAAGCACTCCACCAAAGTCCTATTGGATCTTTGGTTTGCTAACTTTTTATTTTATTTTATTTTTTTAATTTTTAATGCATTTATTTATTTATTTATTTTTGGCTGCATTGGGTCTTCATTGCTGTGCGTGGGCTTTCTCTAGCTGCCGTGAGCGGGAGCTACACTTCGTTGCGGTGCGCGGGCTTCTCGTTGCGGTGGCCTCTCTTGATGCAGAGCATGGGCTCTGGGAGCATGGGCTTCAGTAGTTGTGGCACGCAGGCTCAGTATTTGTGGCTCGCAGCTCTAGAGCGCAGGCTCAGTAGTTGTGGCGCATGGGATTCGCTGCTCCGTGGCATGTGGGATCTTCCCGGACCAAGGATGGAGCTCTTGTCCCCTGCATTGGCAGGCAGATTCTTAACCACCGCGCCACCAGGGAAGCCCCTGGTTTGCTACCTTTTAACTCCTTCGGCTCTTTATAGTATGGTGTCACCTCCAGATCCTGGGCCTACAGGTCACTTCTTTAACTGCCACCTCACACGAGTCCTCACACGTGGTAGAGTGCTCGGGCTTGGACTTCACCCTGGAGAAACACAGTAGTTGTTATTTTTTAAACCTTTTCACAGTCATGAGGAAATAGAAGCCAAAGTTCATTGGACAGTGTATTTGTTGTTTTGAACACATAGAACAAACAGAACTCAATTCAGTGAATTCTCATTTCTGTAAAACTAGCTATATTTTTGTGTTAAATGCTAGGTTTAAAGAAATCTTACCCAACTGATTTGTTTATTCCCTGTCCATGGCTTTCATAGTGATATTTTGGTAATAATTTTTTAAAAGTAATGTGATTGTTGTGGTTGATGTTGAAGGTTACCATGGACTCTGATAGGATATGCTTAGAATTACTTTTAGATTTCAAGCACTTGGTAGTTTTAATTTTTTGCATCTCACAGATACCATCTGACAGATAACCAGTCTTTAGGGAGCTCATCTTAGTTATATGGAGTTACGTTATCGCCATATGGCGCTGTGACTTAAAATGCTCTAATGCTAACGGTATTCTATGAGGTAATAAGGTAAACAAGCAGAATCCAGTAAACCCCATAGGAATAGGTGAGGAATATGCATGATGACTCAGAAAGAGTGAGTTTCTGGTCGTGCTTGCAATAAACCCAGGATATCTAGTCCAGCAGTGTCTTTGTCCTTGGCCATCTGAGGCATCTCCATTGCCTTCTGGCCTGTTGTCAGGTCTTGATGGAATATTGCCAGTCCCTTCTTTTGCCAAAATGCTAAATATAGCCAGTGTGTGAGCAGGGGAGGGGTAATGCAGGGGCCGAGGCAACTTCAGAGAGCTACATTGTGAAAAGCTGCCAAAATGTTCAGAGCCACCTGATGTCATCCTTCATCTAGATTATACAGTCCACTCAAGGATTGAAAATGCATTTGGTAGCATGATGATTTCATAGCAAAAGATTATCTAGGCCCTGTGGGGCTCCTCGTCACCATCCCTCTGGTCATAGGTTAGTCATTTAATTATGAAAAAACATAACCACCAGAACACAGGTAAAGTGAAAAGGCAAGACTAACTTATGGTTGGTAATTAGTAGCCCAGAATTCATCAATGTCAAAAGGGTGTAAGGTTTCCCCTCCAAATGGTAGCATTTCATAAATTTTATAATATATAAAACTATCCCGTTTCCATTTTTCATCCGTTTATTTATGTTGCATGGGAAATGTAACTTCTATACATTTTGGTTTCTGGTTTCTAAAAGTATGTGATGTTACTATTATTACAACATCGATATCATTTGTAATGGGAGTTCTTTTTCCTTTTGCGTGATTCAGAATCCAAATATTAAACATCACAGTGGTACATAAGGCTCTCAGACTGTGATTTGGTCATCGTGCCTCTGATCTGCTTTGTATCTGGGGGGAAATACTTGCTAGGAAATGTGACCGAAGGGATTATACAGTTTTCGCTAGGTGGTAGGATTTTAGAATATCATTAGACTTCATTTATCCATGTACCTTCTAGCCTGTTATTAGAGTAACAAGATTTGATCATTAAGTAAGCTTTTCTAATTAAATTGGGAATGTACATATAAAAATGTTTTGATAGTATTAAAAAATCAGTTAATATAATTCACCGCATTAACTGTAAAAGGTAGAAAAATCATATGACTATCTCAGTAATTCAGGCAAACTATTTGTTAAGATCTGGTATCCGTTCATGATAAAAAGCTCTTAGCAAACAAAAATAGGAACTTCCTAAATGTGAACCAAGTTCTGGTGAGGATGCAGAGCAAATGGCACTTTCATACGTTGCTGGTGGGAGTGCAAAATGGTACGGCTATTGCAGAAAACAGTTCAACAGTTTCTTATGAAGGTAAACGTACACTTACCATATGACTCGTCAGTCCTGCTCCTGGGTGTTTATTTAAGAAAAATGAGAAATTATGTTCACACAAAACCTGTCCTCAAATATTTATGCAGTTTTATGAATAATCACCCAAAACTAGAAAGAACCCAAATATCCTACAACCGGTGAATGAATATACAAATGGTGGTACATTCCTACAAGCTATTGATAAATGCAACAACAGGTATGAATCTTAAAGGCAGTATGTTGAGTAAAAGAAGCCACTGTCAAAAAGTGATGATTCAATTTAAGTCATATTCTAGAAAGGCAAAGTTATAGGTATGGAGAACAGGTCCGTGTTTGCCAGGGTTCAGGGTGGGGAGAAGGTGCTGATTACAAAGGAGTGGCATGAAGAAATTTTCTGGAGTGATGGAAGTGTTCTGTCTTGGTTGTGGTGATGGTTGCGTTATACATCTGGTCAAAACTCATAGAACTATACACCAAAAAACATGAATTTTACTTTTTATGAATTAAAAGTAATATTTTTTAAAAAGTAAGTTTAGATACCAGGTCAGTATGTGAAATCTGTATTTCTGTATAGCAGTAGTAACCAGAAAATGAAGTTTTAAGAAAGATGATATGTATAATAGCATCAAAAAATATCAAATACCTAGGACTAAATCTAATGAAAGATGTCTAAAATCGTTATACAAGCTGATTCTAAAATTTATATGGAAACACAAATGGCCAACACAAGTGGCCAATAATACTGAAGAAAAACAAATTGCAGAATTTACGCTATTGTATATGCAGTGTAGAATAAACAAATAGATCAATGGAATAGAACAGAAACCAGGAACAGACCCACAATTAATATATAAAAGCATGTGTGTATTTATAAGCAATACATATATTTTATACACACACACACACATATACCCACACAATTTATGATTAAGATGGCATCATACAGCAATGTGGAAAGAAAAATCTGTTCAATAAATAATCCTGGATCAATTGCTTATCCATATTGAAAAAAACTAATTTTTCCCCCTACCTCGCATCATACACACAAAAGAATTCCAGGTCAATTGTAGATCTAAATACAGGAGGTTAAAAAAAGCTTCTAGAGGTGCTCAACACAGTAGTCATCAAATAATGCTCAATAAAACTAGAGTGAATTATCCCTGCACACAGACCAGAATAGCTAAAATTTAAAAATAAATACAGCAACAAAAAACTTGACAATATCAAGGGTCAGCAAGGATGCAGAGCACCCAGAACTCTCAAACGCTGATGGTGAAATTGTAAATTAGCACAATTGCTTTGGAAAATTGGTAGTAGTAAAGTTCTACACACTCATTGTGCCTCTGACCCAGCAAATCCAGTCCTAGTTGTGTACCCAACAGAAACACGTGTGCTTATGTTCACCAAAAGACGAGTACAAGAATGTTCATAGCATAATTCATAATAACTCTGAACTGGAAACAACCCAAAAGGTCCATCAATAGAAGAATGGAGAAATATAATACATCGTTGTATATTCAGTGAAATACCATAGAACAGCAAACAGGAAAAACTACTGCTATTGACAACAACATGGGCTCGAATATAATGTTGAGTAAAAGAGTTCAGACACAAAAGAGTTCAAAAACAGGAAAACTAGGACTTCCCTGGTGGCGCAGTGGTTAGGAATCCGCCCGCCAACGCAGAGGACACGGGTTTGAGCCCTGGTCTGGGAGGGTCCTACATGCCACAGAGCAACAGAGCCCGTGCGCCACAACTACTGAGCCTGCGCTCTAGAGCCTGCGAGCCACAACTACTGAGCCTGCGTGCCACAACTACTGATGCTCGCGTGCCTGGAGCCCATGCTCTGCAACAAGAGAAGCCACCGCAATACGAGGCCTGCACACTGCAACGAAGAGTGGCCCCCACTCACCGCAACTGGAGAGAGCCCGTGCTCAGCCACAAAGACCCAATGCAGCCAAAAAATTAATTAATTTTTTAAAAATACAAAAGCAAAACTATTATATGGGTAAGGAGTCAGGATAGTGGTTACCTTTAGGGAGGGAGATTAGTTGACGGGATGTTATATGAGGCCAACTTCTGGAATCTTGTAGTACTTGATCAGGATGGTAGTTATATGAGTATGTTAACTTTGTAAAAGTTCTTTGTACATTCATGATTTGTATGCTTTTTGGAATATATGTTATATTTGAATTTAAAAAGTTTGTTAAAAGAAATATTTTGAGTTAACCATAGGAGTGAACAGCATCCAAGATTTTTTTTTTTTCATTAGTAAAGTTCATATTATCAGTGTTGTAAGAGAGAAAACTATTTGTACCTACAGGTACAAATAACTAGCTCCATAAATAAATATAGAGAACAGGTTTAAATTCTTTCCTGACTAAATCAAGACATTCCTAGGCTTCTTGAGTTTTTATTTTTTTGCTTTTGTGGCTAGGGATAAACTCATCCTTCCTGTATCCCTGTTTTGTGGTTTGTTTGTTTTTTCCTTCATGAAAGAATATATTGTTGGAAACCATTCTATATCAGTACATATAGACATCTTTCTTTTTAGAGTCATGTGGAATATAATATATTTAGACCATTTATCATTCATTGACATTGAGATTGTTTCTGACTTTATAATTACAAAATGTTCCGGTGAACAGTATTTCACATAAAATGTATTTGAGCAAGTATATATATATAGGATAATTTATTGAAAGTAGAAGTTTTGGATCTTACAGTATGTGTAAATAATTTTAAACTTTTTGTTTGGAAATAATTTTACACTTAGAGAAAAAAGATCAGCATCTGCTATTAGTAGTTTGCTCTCTTTGCTTTATCACTTGCCCTCTCTCTTCACATATATACATGATTTATTTTCCCATTTGAGAATAACTTGCACACATCATGGCCCTCTGTTCCCAAGCACGTCAGTGGGTCTCCAAAGAACAAGGACATTCTCCTACCCCCAGTAGGGCTGTTAAACCCAGTAAACCTAGCCTGGATTTAATACCTCTGTTCAGTCCACCATTTGTATTCCCATCTTGTCAGTCAATCCAACAACAGTCTTCATAGCATTGTTTCCCTCTAGTAGAGGATCCAGTTGAGGATCAGATATTGCATTTACTTGCCGTGTATCTTTTTAGTTTCCTTTTCTTTGGTGTAGTTCCTTGGCCTTTCTTTGTCTTTTTTTAAAAAAATTACTGAAATATAATTCACTTACCATAAAATTTATACTTTTAAAGAAATCGAGATAAAACTCACAAGTATAAAATTTATCTTTTTAAAGTATACAAATCAGTGGTTTTAGTATATCTACAGAACTGTGCAACCATCACCGCTATTGAACCATCACCCCAAACAATCCTTTTACACATTAGTAGTCACTCCCCATCTCCCTCTTCCCCCCTTTTGTGTCTGGTTTCTTTCACTTAGCTTAATGTTTTCAGAGTTTATCCATGTTGTCGCTGGTATCAAATCCATTCCCTTTAATGGCTGAGTAATATTCTGTTGTCTGGATATAGACCACATTTTGCATATCCATTCATCAGTTGAGGCACTTCGGGGCCATTATAAATAATGCTGCTATGAACATTCTTGTACAGGTTTTTGTGTACATGTTTTTAGTATTCTCATATCTAAATTCTGATCTAGGCTTCATATCTCACTATAGTGCTCTACAGAACTTTCTTGGACATTGTTTCCTCTAGGGTTTGTAATGGATCACGAGTACAGTTTCCACGTGCAAAACCCACAGACGTGGAGGGCTGACTGTATTCACTGTGCTACGTCATTTTATTTAAGGGACTTGAGCATCCTAGGATTTTGGTGTCCATGCGGGCTCCTGTAATCTATCCCTGTGGTTACTGAGGGATGACTGTAGTCAGAGAAACAATTGTTAGGGAGACGTGGACCAGGCAGTTTTGTCGTTCTCAAGTGGTGTGTAGACGAAAAAGCCTGAGGACCGTGGGTCTAGACAGCTAACTTCTGTCTGCAACTATTTAGATTGCCTGGCTCCTGAGAACTTATGCCTTTTGCCTGCCTTACTCGGCCTTCCAATAAAATGGACTAATTTTAATGAGTTCCTCCCTTGTATTCTTCCTGCTTACATCTTGCAAGGGATGCTGCTGGGCAGAAGTTAAGTCAGTGTAATCTTGTCAGATAACTGTCAAGAGTTGTAAAGCGGGTACCTGCCTTTCATTCTTCTCTTTTTTGTGTTTGTATTTGTGTTGGGGGAGGGTACTGTGCGTAGCTGGGGTCTGAAGGAAGATGAACCTCCTTCCCCCTCCCCACCTTCCCCTCTGCTAGGTCAGTGCCACAGTGGCAACCAGCAACCTGTCTGCCTCCTGAAGATGAGTCTGTGTTAAGTGTTGCCTGGCAGGAAACAGCCACCCTTCAAGGACCTGATGAAAAGAGGTTGCCTCCAGAATTTGTAGAAGGTTTTGCTGGCTGGTGATATCCCCGCTTCCTCCGGACTTCCCTTGGCCAGAGGTTGTTCGTGAATACAGTTTGTGTAGCATCCTCAGAGTTGGGGTAGGAGAACATCCAGAGGGACCTATGTGCTGGTGAGATTCATCGCCGTCCCCTCGCTGAACTCCAGACGCCACCCCTGGAAGTCCTCCCTTCTCTTACTCTTGGAGACCTCCCGTCCTGCTGAGCCTGGCAGATGGCCTGGGTACAAATTTTATTTCTATGGTATTGTCTTAAATTGTGTCCTCCCGAGGTACTTGAGCAAAGAGGCTTGCACAGACTGGATGTTCAAAAACTGTTGTTCAGTGAATGAGCCACGGGGAGACCCACTGTTTGAAGGAGACAGCCTGTGAACACTTCCTAGTCTAGTTTCTTCTACTGTATGTTAATAAGGTATATTATGAATAAAAACTCCTGACTTTGGTTGAATGCCACCTTTTTTTTTTTTTTTTTTAAGAAATTGCTGGCACAACCTTGAGAAGGGTGGGGATATCCTTTATTTAATATAATATAGGTTGTTTGGCTGGAGGCCCAAATCTTGGTTTCCGTCATCAGCTTATTAAATGAAGTTTTACAGGTTTGGACTAGAGAGAGGAATTACAAAAGATTGTCTGCCCTTGTAGTGGTGATTTGCCCTTAGTAATGGGAAATTCCTGGGCGCAGATATTTAACTTGCATTTGTTTGTACACAGGTGAAAACTGAGCTCTACCTTGTCTCCTCCCAGCCTTTTAAAAGCCTTTTTTTTTGGATACATCTACCTCTAAAAAACAGTGCAAACAGATTGGAAACTGGGTTGCTTCAGCCATAAGCTGTTAGATTAAGCCACAGTGGGGTTCTGTGCCCCCAGCATATCCTTGTGGCCTTCTGTTGGGTGTCATAAGTGAATTGTGCTCCTTTAGTATTATTGGAATGAGAGAAACTACGACACTGAGAACTGGATCCATTACCTGATAATATATCCAGAACCCCAGGCTTCCAGCAGATGTTATAAAACACATACCTCAAGAAATAGGGCAGACGAGTTACAGCACTGTGTGCATCACCAGATTTCTCCTCTGCTCCCTTTTAAACTCTGCCTTGCAAGTGGCCTGTCTTTTGTGACCCTTGGGAGGAGGTAAAGAATCCACCTTTACCTGTTTGGGTAAAAAATACTGATGCCTGCGGCCCACTCCCCAGGGCTTCTGATTTGTCGGTCTGAGGTACCTCAGGATATTTAAGAGCTCCGCGGGTGACTTCGTATGCAGGCAAGGTTCAGAAATACTGTATTAGCCAAAATACATCCCCATTCATCCTGTGTTATTAGCTTTTTAGTCAATGTTCCAATTTACAAAGTACCG
>NW_006797390.1:246335-269449 GCF_000442215.2 Lipotes vexillifer
TACTTACTGTGTTCTCACAGTGACTCAGTGAAGCAGACCAGCTTCTGCTCCCAGGGTTCCTCAGTCTTCGTGAGTGTTCTGTGAAGGCTTGTCGCCTCATCGCTTGGTTCTCTGCTTTGTACGTGGCTCTCTGTAACTGCATGGCGGGCTGGCCTTTTGATGAGGCCCCTCCTCTTCACAGCCACACGCATCAGACGTTTAAAAGGGTGTGTTATTTTTCATCTTTTGAAATCTGTTGCTTTCTGTGCCTTTCAGGAGCCTGTTAAAATTTGCAAAATGTTTGGTTAAGCTCTGTAGGGTTATGGAAAGCACTGTTCATAGAAACTCTAGTCTCTGTTCCACCACTGACGAATTGTGTGACTTTGGGCAAATACTTAGCATTTTGTAAATGGATATTATTAACCTACCAGAAGGCATGCACTAGACTAAATGGACGTCCTGCTTCAGCTGTGAGAGTCGGATGGTCTCTGGCTGACTGCCCATTCCTCCATTACTGGCAGTTCCTGTTGCCATTATGTTCAGTTCAAACACAGCTTTCACACCTTTCTGTCCTCCAGGTGAGAGAGACTGAAGATCAGTAGATCTTGACAACTCATTGAATGTGAACATTGAGAGACCCCATTGTGTCTTTTTTTTTTTTTTTAAATAAATTTATTTATTTTTGGCTGCGTTGGGTCCTCGTTGCTGCGCGCGGGCTTTCTCGTTGCAGCGAGCGGGGGCTACTCTCTTGCGGTGCGTGGGCTTCTCATTGCGGTGGCTTCTCTTGTTGCGGAGCACGGGCTCTAGGTGCGCGGGCTTCAGTAGTTGTGGCAGTTGGGGTTCAGTAGTTGTGGCACACGGGCTTAGTTGCTCCGCGGCATGTGGGATCTTCCCAGCCCAGGGCTCAAACTTGTGTCCCCTGCGTTGGCAGTCGGGATTCTTAACCACTGTACCACCAGGGAAGTCCCCCAAATGTGTCTTGAGGGCATTGTTTTTCAAACTTAAAGATGTACTTAAAAATGATCCTAAGGAACTTCTGGAGCATTTGTCAAAAATACAAATTCATAGTCTCCACTCCATACCCTAAGAATTGATCTTCAGGGGTGGGGCCTGGGTGATTATTTTTATCATTTTTTTTTTTATCAAGTTCCTAAGTAATTCTTGTGATTAAACAAAAGTGGGAAGTTGCTCTCTAGGGAATTGAATATAGTAGGCACTCAGTAAATGAACACATGTCTATTCTACTAACCCATTTCATTTTTCTTCCTGTAGTTTTTCAGATTAAAGTCCACAATCCTAGAATTCAGAAAAACAAACACTACTTGCAGGAGAAAAAAGCAAACATTGGCTGCCCTGTACTTAGTGCTCTGTGATGCTTACATGTGTTGATAGCAAATGTGATAGGTTTCTTTTAAACCTATTTGGGAATCTAGGCAGAGGGATAAAACAGTAGAGCTGTATGAACATTATTCTTAGGCTCTATGCCATGGACTACATTTTAGATGAGATGGTGAAATTGGATATTTTGGTTTTTAAGTCAGTGAGTTACTTAATAGACAATCCTGTGTTCTGCTTTATACTAAGTTCACTTGTGGCAGGCATACTGTATTTGTAATCATTTTGCTTTTAATTTTAATTTTGAATATATGGTCTTTGATACTGAGGGTTACATTTGGAAGAGGAACATTGCCCTGTACTAAACCATATATACTTATATTGCTTTGTCTGGAATGCATTCGAATGCCATGTGCCTTGGAGCATGGTTGTCACAGGGATGTGTAATTACATTTTAAAAATCTCTTTAATTTTTTCAGACTACTAAGTCACTGTTGGGTAAACCCCATGATTCTTTATTAAAACTTACTTTGGTTAATGATTCCTACAAAATAATTTTTACTTAGCTAATGCAGAGAATAGGCCCCAGTACCTCGACTTCCAAATCTTCTTTCCTTCTCTGAACGGCATGAGAATGACATGAGTTATGACTGATTAAAACTGTATACTTTAATTTTCTGTTGCAAAAGTTGCATATACATATACACTCCTATAATGGAAAATTGGGAAATTACTGAAAAATATTCAGCATATGGGAGCCAAGTCACCCATAATGCCGCCAGCAGACTTCACCTCTGCTCACGTTCTGCTTTACGTAATTTTGACCCTCTCCTGTGTCTAATTCTTTTGGTTTCTCAACAGGCCCTGTGACTAGTAAAACTTGAACTTGTACATTTTGCTCATTCTGCTTGATATTGGTTCATCTGAAGCAAGGACAGAATGGGTATTGAGATGTTTTCAGATGGTGGAATAATTTAATAACGAAGTCTCAACAGCCCTTTGCATGGGCACTTTCAGCCCGGAAGTACGCTATTTCGTAAAGGTGTTTTGTGCCCGGCATGCTGCCTTGGATTTTGACCCTCCCAGCTTCTTTTCCTGTCAGATTTTACAGTCACCCTCCTAGGCAGAGCCCATCCTCAGATAACTAGAACTGTAAAGGTAATAACTGGTTAGTCTCCTTTCTCCTGTTTTCTCCTTTCAATCCATACAAGGCTCCCAGAGAGACATTCCTCTGTGATGTTCTCCTGTTCTGTTCCTGAAGCTCGCGGTGGCTTAGACAGCTGTAGACGTCCAAGTGTGTCAGCAGCGGCCCTTCCTACGTCACCAGCTTATTTGTTACTCGCCGATGCAGTCTGTGCTCTGGCCGGGCAAAGCTGCGCACAGCCCATCCCTCTGCCTTGGCTCCTGCATTGCCTTCACCTGCAATTTTCTTCCCTCTTCTCTCTGGCAGTTCATTGTCCCTGTTTTCCTTCAAAACCCCAGGAAGCCTTCCTCTTTGAGCGGCTGTACATCTGCCAGCACATTATCATTTTGTGTTTGTCCAGATGTCATTTTTTAAAACTATTTACTCAACCAGTTAACATCAGGGACCTGCCATCTCTTCTGTTTTTCCCACAGTGCCCTGCATTGGTTTAGACATCTAAGTTAATTTAACTTAAACCAATACAGACTTTGGTACTTTTCAGAGAGGGAAAGTGAGGCTTTGGTAGGAAGGTGTTCCCTGCTGCATGCGGCATGCCGGAACCCGACCGGTGTCACGCCAGAGTTGATGGAGGGAGTTAAGATGACAGAACAACCTATTAAAAAAGAAAAAAAAAATAGCAAATAGAAACACCATCCTCTCAAACTTTCATCATAGAGCAAGTGTTTTGTGAGAAATTTCTTTTTTTTTTTTTTTTGGCACTCATCGTTATTTTATTCTGTGGGTTATAATCCGTTACTATTTATTTTGCTATTCAAATTGTGCGGGAAATCCTTTTTAAAAAATTAGCAAATAGAGTCACTGGGAGCTGAGATAAGAGGCTGGCCATTTGTTTAGGTCTCCTCTCTGCCTTTTCTTCTTTCTCTTGGAAGGTCCTCCAGCTGGGGTTTGTGCTCACCAGAGGCTGGGGGTGGAGGAAACAGGCAGGGTGGGCGGGGATGCCGCTGACACAGGTGCCGGCAGACTCCGGATGAAGACAGCTCTGTCCACACGTGCAGCGCTTGCTTCCTGCTTCAGACCCAAGCTCTCCATTACAAAATAATTCAGATCTTGTTAGTTTCTAAATAATCTAGTGGGAAGACACTGAGCGTTTGTATTGTCTTCCTCTGAGGTTTAGGTAGGGATTTAACTTTTAGTGTCTAGATCATCAGGACGTTTGAGGGCTAGTGAAAATGTAAGATCCCAAAGTAATCATCTCTACTCAGTATGACCACGTATGAAATACCTCATTGGAAAATTTTACCTCTCTCCTCCGAAATAAAAGTTTTTATTCTAAGGTAACAAATAATCAAAAGATTTTAAAGGTTGACAAAACACCTGAATCCATGGAAGTCTGGGTCAAAGCAGTCTGGAGCAGTTATGACTATTCACTGTAATAGCAACACATGTAGGGCCTTGGCAGTTCCCCCCGAAAAAGAAAATTAATGATTAATGATAAGGGGTAAACCTTAGATAGGAAGAGGCTTGGTTTTAATACCAAGGAGAGAAATTAAGGTGAATATGAAGGGAGAGAGGGAGTGAGAAAGAAACATCAAGGCATCTGAGCACCAGTCAGGGCACAGAAGTTGCCATTTGGTGATGTGTGTTAGAGCCAAATTTTAGGACAAAGATAGAAGGTGGAAAGGACAGAGCGGAAAAAGTAACTACAGGTGAGGACAGGACACAGTCGGGCTCCCATCTCGGGAGCATCTTGGGCTGCTCTGTAGTCTCCTTCTATCTTGTGGTGCTATGATTCTTTGGGCCAGGTCCTGGCCCTGTCACCCGCTTTGCCCTGTGGTGCAGCCTCCTGACACCGGTGACTCCCCGGGCCTCAGAATGGGAAGCGTGAAGACAGATGCAGTGACTTAAATTAGCCTGGGAGCCTGGAGGGAACAGCGATGCTGCTGCGGCTGCCCCTTCCTCTGCCCCTCCTCTGACCTCCCTCCCTTTCTTTCTTCCTTACCTGGTAGCGTAACAGTCCCAGAGGGGAATCCTGCAAATTCTGGGGCTGGCAGAGAAGCGGGAGTCATGGTCTTGGAGCAATGGAAATCCTCCACCACAAAGGAAATTGTCTGCTCACCATGCTTTTTGCGGAGCCATTGTCCATTGTCCAGGAGTTACCCGTTTTAACTTGTCTGTTGTAGGATGCAGGCTGACTCCTCAACGTGACTGCCTGATGATCACATCCGCCCTGCTACTCTGTCCTTGTCAGGGCAACTTGCTAAGACCTGAGATGCGCTGACGGCGATCTCATCATATCCTTAGATAATCCTTAGATGTTACGTGATCACAGGTGAGGAAACGACAGGCTGGAGGATGTGACTCTTGCTGTGACATTTTTGCATCTTCGTAGAGGAGCTGAACTTAGGAACAAGGTCTCCTGAGTCGTGGTCCACGGTTTTTGTTTTGTTTTGTTTTGTTTAAACAATACACCATAAAACCTCACTTGTTTCTAAGTTCCTAGGGTTGGTTTTGGCATCAAGGGGAAAAGAAACTGAGCCGGCCTAGGATGGAGGTGGTTGGCACAGAGAGACAGATAGGAGGCTGTGGGGGAGGATTTTGTGATTGTCGAGCTTCGAGCTTCGTAGCTCCCGCTTTCACTGTCAGTGGAGCGGAGCAGTGGGCCGGCAGCTACCCCTGGCCTGGCTGGTGTCCCATTTTTGAGGCCCCAGGGTTATTTTTAGCCTCAGGGCCTTGGAAGCAGGTGTGGTCCAGGCTTGAAGGCCACGCCTGGAATCTGTTCAAGTCTTGTGCGCGTCTATTTAGGAGCTGAGGACAGTGACGGGGCCGCTGAGCGACTCTGTTAAAAGAATTTGTGTTTTTCCAGTGAGAGGAGTAAAAGTCACACGGTGTTTCATTTGCGATGCTTTAGGTAGGTTTGTTTTGGAAACTTTATAAATTGAAATACATTTTAAGAGTGTTAGGGAATATATTAGAAAGCTAGCTACGAGTCCTTTGTATACAGAAAAAAAACCCTTCTGTATTAAAAGAGTTACACCTCAGCTGACCCTTTTTAAAAGTCCAGGTTTATAGTCACAAGTGTGTAATTTAAAATTTAATTTTTCTCACCCCCCCAAACGTTATTGTTATTAAAATAATCCTTTGTAAGTCCTTTTGTGAAGTAGAGATTCAGCTTTTTACCTTGAGAGTAAACATCAGCTTCCCTATATCGTGTTTGTTGATATTCTTGCTTTTCCCAAACCCACACTTTTTTGTCGTCGTTGTGTGTGTGTGTATACATTTTTTTTTTTTTTTTTGGCCGTGCCACGCGGCTTGCGGGACCTTAGTTCCCTGACCAGGGCTCGAACCTGGGCCCAAGGCAGTGAAAGCACCGAGTCCTAACCGCTGAACTGCCAGGGAATTCCCAACCCACACTTTTCTTGACAGCGCTATTCAGCAGGGCTAGAGCCCCCAGGACCTGGGTCTGCGTGGATGTCATGCCCTTTCTCTAATTTTTTTCTGCACTTTCCAAGATAATGGGAAAGAAAAGAATATAATAAATATTACCCTTACCCAAGCAAAACTATTATGACATTTTTGAATATATATGTTCGTGTGTTTGTATATATGTGGGTGTTTGAGGTTCTGCTTTACCTACTGTTCTGTACTTTGATTTTACTCTCTTTATATATCATGATTATCTTTCATTGTTGGTCATGTTTACTTTGGTCGTAATATCTTTAGTAATTTAGCTCTTTGTCAGGAGAGTACACCTGTTAGATAGTGGAATTTGCTGTTTGGGGGTAGGTGGGCTAACTGTGGTGCATGGATAAAGATGATAAGTTTATATTAGTATTACCTACCCCCCTGAATACAGTAATCTCTCTTACAAAGGCCTTGTGGTAAGGATTCGATACACCTTCTGACAAGGAGAGCTCCTTGAAAGCATTTTTCGTTATTTTAACGTAAACCTCCTTTAAATGATATCCTTGTTGTATAGCTCTATTCAAGCATGCATCTTGTTCAACATGTCTTTGATGTTTTCCTACATTCTATGTTATAAAGCCAAGATTCTGTTACTAGGTACTACACATTTGTGGAGTTGGAAGAATTGTATTAAATTAGCATTAATAGTAATCTTTCTTGTTGCAGTGTTTCTTTTTATTTCTTTGCCAAGTAATGCACTAACATAGGAACCACAGCTTCATCCTTTTTAGTTTTAAGGAAGAAACTATACTAAACTTTCTTGTGTGTTTGTGTGTGTGTGTGTATATTTTTCGCTTAAGTTGAAAGTTCAAGTGACTAAAAATGCTTCATTTCTAAAAGATATAACCATCGTTCTGAAGGAAGACTGAACACCTGCCACATCTTTTCCTGGCATTTGCCCAATTCAGCGTTACCTTGGTCAACATATTCATTGGCCTCAAGCCCTGACATAGAGAACTAGTCTCCCAGGCGTCCACGTAGCCATCTTCCACCTCCCTCGTGGTCTTTACTTAACCGTCAGAGCAAGGACTTCTCTGACTACTCTGTTTAAAACTTTAACCCCTCCACCTCCGTTCTCCGTCTTCTTTCCCTGCTTTATTTTTTCTCCATAGCACTGATCACCATCTCTCATACGACATGTTTTGTTGTTGCTGCTGTTTATTATGCATCTCTCGTCATTCAGTTAGAAACTCTAGGAGGACGAGAGCTTTTGCCTCGTTCATTTTTGTTGCACTTCCACAGCAGTGCCTGGCACTTATTAGGTGCCCAATAACCATTTGTTAGTTGACTGAATGAGTTGCAGTAGGCCTGACAGATGCTCAGGAAAACCAGGATATACCAATTATTCCCCAGCTAACATTCTGAATCTCTCCTCCCCTGCCTCCAGCCCAGCTTTATTGCAAATATCCTTGCACAACGTGTTCTCCTCAGCTGTCAGATTAAACCAGCCTCTGGCCACATTCCTCTTGCCAGCCACTCCATCCAGGGGTCCTTCATTCCCAACCCCCTCAAGACTACTGCTTGTGGGGGGTAGAGTCCGTGGTTGTCAGGCAGGGTGCCAGGAGGAAGCTTTAAATGCAGAAGGGTAAGTGAGGGAGCCCTGGGGCAGGAGTGTGTCGGGGATGGATAACTGGTGTGGAGGCAGGAAAGAGGAGGGGGGAGGGGGTGGAGTGGGGCGGAGAGCTCAGGTGGGTCAGGGAGGCGGAAGCTGGTAGAACAGGTGACCATAAACGGGAGGCTTCCGGTGAGCCAGTTCCAAGAGCGCAGTGCCCTTCCTCAGCAGAAACTTGGGGAAGAGGCTTCTCCCAGATCTGGACTCTGCCTGGGCCGGTCTGTGTCTGCAGCAGAGAGGCCTTGTATCAGGCCTCTGAAGGATGGCTACTCTTCCAGCCTTTGTCTGTGGATCCTTGAGGTGCGTGTAAACAACCTGAGCCTCTGATGAGAGCGGGTTCTTCCTACAGTGCTGTGAGTTGCTGAGAGGCGGTTGTTGGATTTTTCCAGTGCTGACAAATGTTGTCTCCATGCCTAGCTCTGTCTAGACAGTGACTCAAGCAACCTGTATCCCATTATCGCCACCACTAGTCAGGTTGCGTCCTCTATGCCGGGGTAAGAAAATATGGCCAAGGCAGGAATAGGTGAGACTGAAAAATGCATTAAGCTCGTATTGCCCTCTTGGCTTTGGTGAGGATGGTTTGGGGGTTTGTTTCTGTTTCTTTATGGCGTACATTTTACCAAATACCAGACCTCAGAATTTCTGTCAGGGTTAACCCGCAGCATGTGAGGCAGAGAAGCGTTAATCAGCGTAGAATTAAAATGGTCCGAGTCCAAGATGCTCAAGCTTCCGGACATCGTGGCCTTCTTTTTTCCCTTTTGATTTGCTGAGTTTTTCTCTTATTAATAGTCTGTGTGTCAGGCTCTGCTGAAAGCCTGTTTGGTGTATCCTGTTGCCTATTTCTTCAGTTTTACTGGGGGAAAAAAAATTTAAGACTGGCTTGTAGTTTAATAGCTAAACTACAAGCCAGTCTTAAACTTCTCACCTGATTATATGCTTTCCATAAATTCTCTTGAGAATCTGAACTTGAGCTGAAGCCCAACCAAACAAGGCTCGGTCACTGTCCTCAGCTTTGGGGTCCTTTCCCCTTTCCTGAGAATTCCTTTGAAAAAGGAAGGTTTTAAAATGGACCTGGGGGGTGGGATGGGGGGCAGCCTGTGGGCCCTGACATGGGCACCGGGGTAGCTGTGCCGGCGACAGCCCCAGAGGGAGAATCGTGTGCGAGAAAGGGCCTCACCTCTTTCCTAGTGGGATAGACCCAGTGCAGTGTGACCTGCCAAGAAGCCAGGATCGTATCTGGGAAGTCGAAAAGAATAACGCCTCATCTGAGAAGAGGAGGGAGATGCTTACCAGTCATTTAAAAACGACCTCAATCTTTAAAAAAATTCGCTGAATATTGCCTCATCTGAGAACAGGAGGGAGATGCTTACCAGTCATTTAAAAACGACCTCAATCTTTAAAAATTTGCTGGTTGGACACTAGCTTTAAAGGCTACAAGTCAAGTAAAGGCTGCAATCAAAACAAAACACTTTTCTCCCAGCTGATTACTCTAATGGCAAATACTGGTTCTTAGCCAGTTGAGCTTTATTTCGTTCTTTTAATTAAATTGATCATCAAAATAGTCTTAGACTTAACAGTTCTCCCACATAACTAATTCAGTGGTATTCTTTAGTCCATTGATACTCTTGCGAAGTTGGATGTAGGGTGAGTTTGAACAAATAACACTCTCCTAATTTCCATTATAAAGTCATAGATGCATTTCCATAGGTAACCGAATGGAATCCCAAACGTAAGTTACACAAACTTCAAATGTTGTATGTTAGGGTGGAAGGTTCTTACACAGTTTATGTCAGTACTAAATGTTATAAAATAGGAAACGTAAATTGTTTGCTGAAATGTAAAATATACCACAGTTGGCCCTTCTTTAGGGGATCTGCCCACGTTGTTCCCTGATGCGTGTGTTTTGTTATACTAATATATTGCCTCTGCCTCTCTCCATCTCTTCATAAATAAAGTCTTTTAAATCCTTTATTTCTGAAACTATGATACTTTGTAAATATTTGTTTAGTGGACCTGGTTAAGGTTACTAGTCTTCAGTATAATAAATACTGACCTTTTTTAAAATTTACTTTAATTTAAATTTTTATAACATCTTTATTAGAGTATAATTGCTGTACAATGGTGTGTTAGTTTCTGCTTTATAACAAAGTGAATCAGTTATACATATACATATACATACATATACATATGTCCCCATATCTCTTCCCTTTTCTATTTTTTTTAAATAGAAAACTCTTCTTGTATATATACAGAAGGGTTATGTCACTGTCTTCTGAAGGCCGGCTGCCTTCTAGATTTCCTCGATGGTGGACTGTCCCATCACCCTTCTCTCTCAGCAGTCTCTGCTGCCCCAGCCCCATCTCCTGGGTAGCATCGTGGTCCAGGGCTCCCTCAGCATGATCCCCAGGCAGCCCGGAAGGCGGCCCAGGTGGGAGACCTTGAACAGCGCTCTCGAGGTCTGCAGGGACGGGGTGGCAGCAGAGTGACGCGGGTGAAGGCCTTGACCTTCAGAGGCCCCATGGCCTCCATACAGGGAACTTGTGGTGCCGCCCTCTCTTTGGGTGGGAACAGCCCAGGTTGCAGCAGGTTGTCCTTTAAGAGATAAATTTTGTGCTTCCTTGAACATGAGTGTCAACATTTTACATTTCTCTTGAGTCAGAGTAGCTCCAGAGGATACTCTCCCATTAGGATGCCATAAAGCAGCTTGCTGACCCTTCAAGCACATTGTCGTGAATTACTCCTCAGCCTTTTGGTCCTCAGGTAAACAGCCGATTGGGTGTAATGCTAGAGGAAAGGGGGAGCTGTCTTTTTTTTTTTTTTAACATCTTTATTGGAGTATAATTGCTTTACAGTGGTGTGTTAGTTTCTGCTTTATAACAAAGTGAATCAGCTATACATATACATATATCGATATCTCTTCCCTCTTGTGTCTCCCTCCCTATCCCACCCCTCTAGGTGGTCACAAAGCACCGAGCTGATCTCCCTGTGCTATGCGGCTGCTTTCCACTAGCTATCTATTTTACGTTTGGTAGTGCATATATGTCCATGCCACTCTCTCACTTTGTCCCAGCTTACCCTTCCCCCTCCCCGTATTCTCAAGTCCATTCTCTAGTAGGTCAGCATCTTTATTCCCGTCTTGCCCCTAGGATCTTCTGACCATTCTTTTTTCTTTTTTTTTTTAGATTCCATATATATGTGTTAGCATACAATATTTGTTTTTCTCTTTCTGACTTACTTCACTCTGTATGACAGACTCTACGTCCATCCACCTCACTACAGGTAACTCAGTTTCGTTTCTCTTTATGGCTGAGTAATATTCCATGGTATATATGTGCCACATCTTCTTTATCCATTCATCTGTCGGTGGACACTTAGGTTGCTTCCATGTCCTGCCTATTGTAAATAGTGCTGCAATGAACATTGTGGTACTTGACTCTTTTTGAATTATGGTTGGGAGTTGTCTTTTAAGGTTAAGTATTTCTACATGTTTTATTCAGATTTCCAAAAGTGCATGTATGGGAGACCCATGGATGTATAGGTTGTATTACATTCTAATTAAATTTGGAAAAAATCAAATTGGAGTATTTTAAGTGAAAGAAAAAGCAGGATGTGTCACAGTACTGTGTATCCAGTTGAACAGAGAAGGAAAAGGAAAAGAATATATAGTGTTTTATTCTATTTTCATTTTAAAAAATCTTTGGAAGAAATCAGAAGAAACTGTTAACAGTGTTTACCAGTTAGAGGGCCAGGGAGGACCTGGGCAGACGGAGGACAAGGGCGGGAGAAGGATTTTCAATGTGCTCATTTTTTTCACTTAAATGTATTTGTTGGACTTTGAATATACTGGCAGTTTTGGCAGCTTTATTGAAATATAGTGGACAAACATTGGATGGATAAAGTATACGTATTCATAGTGTGTATACAGTTTTCTATTTTTTATTTATTTTTTGAGCCATGTGACTACGTATTAAAAATAGAAAGAAATTAATTAAAACTTTTAAAATTGTCTAAGATGATAGGTAAATAGCGAAGCTGGCCTGCCCTGGGCTTTGCTATATGCACTTGGGCCCCCGTGTTCCATCTAAACATTTGTATGCCTTCTGACTTCTTGAAGAGATTTTGGGGTAAGATGAGCTTGTTGGGGCTGCCAACTATCAAATATTCTCCTGTCATCTCTTAAATCCTACTTGATGCAAAAGATTCCGAGAACAAAACTATCACAGATGTGGCCCTGATCTCAGCGTGTTGACCTTCTTGGGAAAGAACAATGAATGGAGAGAAATTTCTAAATTAGAGCTGTAGCCTAGGATGCGGTCTTCCCCAGAATTCTGTAGCTGCAAGTGAACGAGGTTTAAGGCTGTTGTTACCTCACCTTCCACAGCCCCTTGGCAGCCTTGGCCTCCTCTGTAGTCACCTGGGACCTCAGAGCATCAGTTGTTGCGCATGAAGGTGCTGTCAGAGGGCTCCAGCTGGCCGCAGGACAATGTGAAAGGCGTAACTTTATCCTCAGTTCACCTTCACTGTTTTGTTTCAGCTACATCCTCATGTCAGGGTCACTTTGACCAGACCTCTTCTTGGTCAGGGAAAGGGTCTTTTTCTATCTGGAATGACTGACTCTGGTTCTCTGGGGAGGAATGACTCTTTTCTTCCCGGTGGACCTGTTGGCCACAGCCTGCCTTGGGTTTCAGTGATCTGGGCTTCTGAGAGTTGGCTGGAGGGAAGCAAAGATGAGAACTTTCTCACTCAGCTTTTGCATGTTTGCCGTCTTCTCCCTCCCTTTGTCCCTCGATCTGCTAACCCAGATAACTGCTTTGTCCTGCCCGGTTTGCACCACTGAGAGGAGCCAATGGGGCCCAGAGACTCAGGCCATTGTTGGCATCCACTTGCTCCCATTCTCGGGTTTCCACTTTCTGCGCTGCCCGGGCTCCCGCGTGGACAAGTCACGTCACTCTGTCTCAGTGCAGCTTCATTGTGGGGACAGGTTCTTAGGAAAACAGGGTAACACGGGAGTGGGAGCCCCGGTGAGGGAGTCAGGCCATCCGAGCCCAGGACCTTGCGTGGCTGTGAACTGTGTCACCGGGCAGTCAGGGCTTGAGTCAGAAATACCCTGGGTAGGTGCTGTGCGAATGTGCATTGGCTGATTGAGTAGGACAAATTCTCTGCTCTGGTTTCTTCAGTCGAAGGTAGAGATGACTTTTGTGCTTCATTGCCATTAAGCTGTACTAAAAATAATACATTTGTATAATGAAGATACGAAATGGACAAATAATGTATTACGTGGAGCTGATTTGTGAGATGTGAGGCTAGACGAGATGGCTTCTCAGGTGCCTTCTAACGCCGTGGATGTCTGGCTCCGTGAGAAGCGGCACAGCCTGGCTGAAGCCGGACTGTAGCAGGATGGAATTGCCCCGTCTTTATCTGCTGAGGGATGCCTTTCAGATTCCAGATGCCAGGCAGCTCTGTTCACCATTGGCATCTTTACAGCATTTTTCCTCCTTTCTCTGTGTGATGACTAGTTGCTTTCTGGTTTAACTCTCTTTAGATAACTGACATAATTTCATGCTCAAAACAAACTTTGTGAGGAGACAAGGCCAATACTATATGTCCCTTTTAGAGATGAGGAAAGTGTGGTCAGAGAGGTTAATATGATTTGTCCGAAGTTACGTAACAAGTAAAGGGCGAGGCCACTCCTCTCTCTATCCTGTCTACTCCTACTGCTCCATGCTTCAGTTTCTAATTTCTAAGTCTGAAATTAGGAAACAGGACCCCATGATGTTCGAGGGGGTCTATCATCCTAATCCAAAACCAGTTAATCACATATGAATTATTCAGTATCTTAAATCATCTTTGGAACAAGGAGGATTTTACTAACTTGTAACAGTGTAAATTGAATACCTCATGTGCAAAACACTGTGGAAGTAAGAAATACAATACAAAACGTCTGCCATCAAGTAGTTTAACCTCTAGAAGTCGAATGCCAACAGTGGACATCTCGTTTTATGTAGTAGGGCATTTCCTATAAGCAGAGATGGACCGGGGAGATAGGAACGTGAGAATATTGAAGGTCTGGGTGCGGGCTTAAGCTATGGGCACAAAACTCCAACTAGTGTTAACTAGGAAATGGTCTATCTTAGGAGTTTGGCAAGAATAGGTAAGCATCAGGTCTAGTATTAAGGGCTCTCGTATGCCTGGGTTGCTGACCAAGGTTAATAACGGTGTGCGATTTTCTGAGGCTGGGAATCAGTGAGTCTCTTAAAAATGAGGTACAGAAAAAGAGAATGGAAGCAGAGGACCGGCCAGGATCTTAGCTGTGAGTCGGCCTGGGGTGGAGTGGATGCCTCACAGGCCCCCAGCAGCTAGTTCAGTACTTGGTGTGACAAGCACATCAGTCATTGCCCCTCCTCTTCCTTAAAAGGCAGCCGAAATTTACAGAACCTCCCATTTTCCTGCCTTTTCTTCCTGAGGGTAGTTTCAAGGAATGCTCACAAGCACACACACTCCATTTATCATAGTAATTCTCAAGCCATCAGGAAAGATTTTTATGTCCTGACAGCGTCAGATTGCTAACCTGATCTTAGGTGGTGGTTTTTTGGTGCTATTTTCAAGAAATAAGCAAATAACATCTGGAATAAACATGCTTGGACTGGCTTTTTACAGCTCTTTTCATACTGTAAGTCAAGTAGTTCTGGGCCCCCAGGTGATTATATATAATTCATGACCATGTCTTGTTTTGTCATCTTTGAGTTTTTATATTTTGTGGTGAAAGCGAATTGTCATTAGTACGTTTTCTGAAGCCATACCTACTTGTCCTTTCTGTTTGTTTGTTCAAATGAAACAGTGCATCAAGTATGGAATTAGATTAATGGGGTAAATATTATGAATCATACACTCCCTCTAATCCGATGCTCTTTTTTTTTTGACCCCCATGTTTTGTTTTCCGTCTGTCATTCTCTCTCCATGTAGGCTTTTCAGCCCCGTGTAAAGCTGTTGGAGCGAGGGAACAGAGGTAAAGAATGATGTAATGCACTGGCTGCCCCAAAGCATCTTTTGTTGGAATGGTTATTCCAGTCATCTCTTTATGAATCAAATGTGAGGGGCTGCTTTGTGGCAGGAGGCCTCTGCGAGAGCACATCAACGGGAAAGAGAAAGAGACATTCACGTGGAGGGCTCTTGCTGAAAATGGGTTTAACTCTCCTCTTGCCAGTCACCGCCAGCCTGACCTCATACATCTCAGTACAACGGAGTGGCTGAGCCCTTGAGCACGCCACCATTACGTCATCGTGGCAAATTAAAGGAGGAGGTGGGAAGAGAGGACTTACTGTTGTCATGGCCCATGAGATGATTGGAACTCAAATTGTTACTGAGAGGTTGGTGGCTCTGCTGGAAAGTGGAACGGAAAAAGTGCTGCTAATTGATAGCCGGCCGTTTGTGGAATACAATACGTCCCACATTTTGGAAGCCATTAATATCAACTGCTCCAAGCTTATGAAGCGAAGGTTGCAACAGGACAAAGTGTTAATTACAGAGCTCATCCAGCACTCAGCCAAACATAAGGTACATGCTTGCTTTTTTTTTCCTTTTTAAAATAAATGGACATGCTGAATGGGGAATCATTTTAAATGAAGCCTCATTTTTAAGGGGAGAAAGTAATTTGAGGAAGTTTGGGTTGCTTTTTTTAAACTTTGATACCTTATGACACCTCAGAATAATTCACTAATTGTAGACACTGTCACACCTCAGGATATTTCTAAGCTACACAGAAAGCTTAACTTGTTTTTATTTGATCCAGTGCCCTGTCTCCCTATTAATGCTAAAAATTGTTTGTTTCATTAATTTAACACAAATAAAAAGTTATGTCTAATACCGTATATTATAATACTCAGTTATTAGCAATTATATAATAGTATATAATATTGTATGTATATTATTAATAACTAATATGTTAATACATGGTTTTATGTTGTTTACAAATGTACTGAAAGGAAATCATTCTTTTCAAGTGCCTTGAAAAGAAAGTAGAAACTAATTATATTACAAGTGTTTTTTATTTGTGGGAAGTTAAGGTAATGGTCAGAATTTAAGGATCTTCAAGGAAAGTTTTTCTTAGGATACCAGAATGTCGGCTTTGTGGTAGGTAAGCCTATTTCTTTTGTTCAGGAATAAAAATGAGTTCATGCTTTCATTTTCCAAAAAGCTGATTTGTTACTGAGTAGAAACCATTTTAAATGTTTCTTTAGTTCGGGGGATCGGGATCGTTACGTTTATTTTGCATATTATTTTGTTGTACATGTTTTTACCCTGTTATCGTGTTAAGGATTTAAAACTAAGGAGTTTTGAGCACATTTACACAGAAATAGCGTCAAGTTTGCCTTGTAAATGTTGATTTTTACAAACATTTAAACAGTGTATATGCTTGGTTTATCCAGTAAATTTGACCACATCTCATTTTTATTCAGATTATTAAGGAAAGCCGGAAGCAGTTACTTGCTTCAGCAGCAGAGGTGTATGGGATTATTTTCCTCGCTTTCCTCCCTGACAGCCTCACGTTTGCATTTTAGGTCGACATTGATTGCAGTCAGAAGGTTGTAGTTTACGATCAAAGCTCCCAAGATGTGGCCTCTCTGGCCTCAGACTGTTTTCTCACTGTACTCCTGGGTAAACTGGAGAAGAGCTTCAGCTCTGTTCACCTGCTTGCAGGTAAGGCTTGTGGTGGAACTGTGAGGACTCGCAATCTCCTTGAGCCTGTGAGTAAGCAGGATTCCACAACGAGCTCGAAGTACACTAGGTGGACGCAACTTTGAGGTCATTGTGTAAAATGACTTATTTATAGCTTTTGATTGACGTAACTATTCTAGTTAACCTGAATACTGTTGTTCCTCCCCATTGGTCAGTGTATTTTTGATTTATCTCAAATGCCTCTTCATCTGGTATTTACTAGCCAGAAGTGCTGTGTAGGTCTGTGTGCCCGTATAGATCTACAAACACCGAATGCTCTGCATTTCAGCTCGCTCTCTGCCCATCCCCAAGGAGAGGACCCGTCCAGTATTCAGTGTGAACCCCTGTTAAACACTTTTGGTTGAAGTGGACTCTAGCGATAAGATCACCCATCCTGGACATTATGTACAATGAGACAGAAAGAGAATGTGTGCAGAATATTTCTTCCCATAATTAGAGGGGAAATTTTAAAACTAACGTATTTTTGTTTTGTTTTCACAACTAAAAAAAGTCTCAACTTGCAAATGCTAAGCAACCAGATGACTTTATAAAGTGCATGGAAAGGACTAACTATTTTATATCTGCCCTAAAGGAGGGTGGTGTGGGAGTTCCATCTCATCAAATGCCAAAGCAGACTGTTCATCCTTTGCTTTCCCTGTTTGGCAGACAGTACTGAAGCCCTTTCACTCACTCTGGCTCCCACAGCAGGGAATACAGTTTGACAATGCGCAGTAACCTTTACCACAAAGCCGCTGTGTCCAGCAGATTCTGCCGCAGTGATCGGCAAGATCACTTTTAAAAATCTGATCTAAGAAAAACAAAATATTGACAGATATTGTCACTTTCGCACCTTTCGTCTTTTGTTGCAAGGAGAGTCCAGTGAACTTGATGTTACTGGCAATTGATTGTTACACTATGGACATTTCAGTTGTTAGAGAATAGGCTGAATCAGTTGTTGGTTTGTGACCACATTTAACTTCTCTGAAGGTTTAAATAAGACTTCTGTGTCTTCATTTCTCTCTCGTCAGCTTTTGCTCCTGGTTTCAAAGAATAAGCATAGTTACCTGTCACTTTCAGGTCGTCTGTTGGCACACGTTTCATCTATGCTGCAATTCTGTCCTAAAGTGAAGCCAGCTTGTCTCAGAACGTAGCTCTCAGAACTCTGTAATGGAGAATTATAGCATTAGGTTCTGTGTCTCTTGGTAGGCATGGTCTTTTACTGGGAGTGTAACTGTGTTAAATCTGACAACTGTTATAGAGTTCCACTCACCTCGGTTGCTGAGTTTAGGAACGCAGTCAGGCTTCTTGGAGCCACTGTGAGGGACTTTACCTTGGAACCCTATCGACGGAACCAGGGTTTTTCTTAAAGAGGGTGCACCCAGAGGGAAAGTGATTATCCCTCTTTGCTCTTGTTTGAGACGCTTTTCTCTACGGGGGCTCTGACCCGACAACTTGGCCAGGCGGACGCTCCTGGAGGACTGAGCTCACGTCGAGTTTTAGTTACTCAAGTAGCTTCTCCTCTTTCCCGAGGAGCTCTCCCTTGTAATGTGGAAGGTTCTTTCCAGCCATGTGCGTCTTTGGGAGGGGTGCTCACTGGGCAGTAATGAAGGAAAAGGACTCATTCTGACCATCGAGATCAGCCCTAGGGATACGTGGGATGGTGCTGGTCAGGACCCCTGGCATCCCCACTTTGTACCGGAAATGGGTCCTAGGCCTAAACGAAAGCCCATCGAGGCAGCTCCAAGAACCACATACGTGTATTCACAGCTCCATCTCGTCATCCACACCCCAGAATCCTGTATTTCTTTTAGCTTAGAAGGTGGCTTCAAGGACTGAATGACCTTGTTTGGGAGTTTCTGAGCAGCGAGATTTCTTAGGACACCTCAGAGAGGGTTCCAGATGATCGAAAGCCTCCCAGCCATCCGAAAGCTTCTGACCAGTTGGAAATTCCCTTGGTTAGTGAGCCTGTTCCTCGGAGTGGACAGAAAAGATAGTAGAAGAGAGCGCTGGGGAAGGCGCGACCATCAGTTCTCGGCAGTGTTTTGTTTTTTGCTTTAAGTTCCAGCAGCTGCTCAGAGGACGTCCCAGGGATGTGGGGTAGAAGGACATATCAACACGTGTTTCTTAAATATTTTGCTTCGGGGAAAATAACTGACCTTGGAAAAGCATGCTAGCGTCCCACAGGTGCTACGGGAAATGACAGGGCTGCTGGAGACAAGTTTCACTACGAGCTGCCCCTGATGCTTTCAGCAGTTACAGTGGCTTGTCGGCCCTGGGGGGGGATGTGATAATAGAAAGACAAAGTGGCTTCTTGGAGTGATTTCTCCATTACTTTAGAGCTTTCAGTTACTTTGAGATTGACAGGAAGAAAGTATTAGATATGTCAGATGGTTTTTTTGTGGTCATTATATCGGTATATGGAGTGAAGAATTGTGGCCCGAATTCCATTCACCTTCTCAGGGCCACCTTACCTAGGGGGCAGTGACTCTGGAGAAGGGGAAGAAGAGAACCTCCCCAAGGAACTGATAGAGGAAGCGTCTTAATAAGCCCTTTTCCTCAAGCAAGAGGAGACCCAGGCTCACCCGTGGGTCCTAGTTACATGGACATTAACAATGAAGACTCCGTTTCGGGAGAGGGTTGGATTCGGGGAAGCTGCACTGGAGCGCAGTGGGCTTAATTCTTCCATATGGAACAGCAGGTTCTGCTCTGGGACAGGCTAGCCTGGTGAACTTCAGCTTCTGCCAGGGAAAGGGGTCCTGTTAAGCCACCTTGACAGCTGATTATCAGTGAGACCGGGGTCCCAAGCCTTCCAGTCCTGAAACGTAGAACCTGGGTCTGCAGTGAACTCGGCCTGTACTGGCCACATCTGTGGGCCTACTCAGCCAGTGATCTTGGCCCCTGACTGATCCACTTTCCCTCTTTTTAAGCCCAGCCAGTATTCTAAACCAAGTGATTAATATTTGATAGCCATATGCCACATGCGAGTCTTTGATTAGTATCTTAAAATCTTATTTAAACCTATGTTGTCATGTATCATTTTCATTTGTTAGCTTAACCCCCCTCCTGGATTCTCTGTTTTCAAGCCGAGGACTGTGTCTTGTTCATCCCTGTGTTCCCCACAAGGCCTAGCACTTCCTCAGTTTTCAATGAATATATGAAATACAAATTAGCTTGCATGTAGGTTTATACCATTTGTATTTCATATGACTTATTTTATTCGTTTCGTTTAGTTTGTAAGTGATTATATTAAACAGTGATGAAACTAATCTGAAAGTGTAGCGAAAACTTGAGGATATTTTGACATAAATGATTTGCAAGTTGTCTTTGTTCAGGTAGAGAAAAAATAGAGCTGTTACGGGAAAAGTATCTAATACGAAAGTGTTTCCATCTATTTAAGCAGATTTCAACATGATTTTAAGATCTAGCAAATACACTAGTACAGGGAATCCCCCAGCTGTCCAGTGGTTAGGACTCTGAGTTCTCACTGCTGAGGGCCTGGGTTCAATCCCTGGTCGGGGAACTAAGATCCCACAAGCCACGACGTGGTGTGGCCAAAAAACAAAACAGAACACTAGTACAATTAAACAGGGCTTAAATCCTGAGCTTTGATGAGGAGCTACGAGCTCTAGAAAACCTAGTGCCACTCATAGGAGGATACAAGCCCTTGAATCCATATGAATTGAGAACAGTTGAAATAATGTTTTTTGTGCTTTAAAAGTAAATCGAGGGACTTCCCTGATGGCGCACTAGATAGGAATCCACCTGCCAGTGCAGAGGACACGGGTTAAAGCCCTGGTCTGGGAAGATCCCACACGCCACGGAGCAACTAAGCCCGTGCGCCACAACTACTGAAGCTTGCGCGCCTAGAGCCCACGCTTTGCAATAAGAGAAGCCACCGCAATGAGAAGCCCGCGCACCGCAACGAAGAGTAGCCCCTGCCCGTTGCAACTAGGGAATGCCCACGTGCAGAAACCAAGACCCAACGCAGCCAAAAATAAATAAATAAATGTGTTAAAAAAAAAAGTAAATTGCTTATCCTGCTTAGCCATTAATAAGTCTCCCAGTAGTCTCCCAATAACCAAGCCAGATTAGACCATAGCATTGTTTCACCCCACAGGGGATTAAAGGGTTTTACTATGAGTTGTAGCCTCATCTTAGCCGAAAAGAATGAACTTGGATCCCTTTGGAAAGTTGTCCCTCATCGTTGATGGATATGAACAGTTGCCAACCTTGACTTATTGATCAACTTTTCTGGTCTTGTTAACCTTCAGAAAACGAGTTCTCTCTAAAAAAATAATCTTGTTTCTTGGCCTTTATTCATTATATTACTTTATTTTACTTGCCTTTGTCTATTATCAATATATTTCTAAGGGTGCCAGATTGAAAACAGATATATTAGAAAAAAAGAAAAACCACCGAATCTGGACTTCTTTTGCGTGTGCTAACATAGAGGGAACAGAATAAGTGGGTTCGTTTAGTAGAAACAAAGATTGCTGTCCTATTATTTTCTTCTCTTTCCTCGCTGTTGTAACTCTGAGTAAAAGCAAAAGGGACCCACGAAAGTTTGCTAATTCTGCAGCACTCATTTCTACCCTGTGTTGAGGCACAGGATTGCCCCGCAGCAAAAAACCCTAACTGCATCACAGACCTCAGCCCTTTCGTTTACAGACGAGGAAAATAACAGAGCCCCTGCGTGACTCTCCCCAGCTCTCACTATTCTCACTGTGAGCCCAGGCCCCTGTCTGCAATAATTCCTGAGTCTTCTGGAATTCCCTCAGAAGGCTAGACTGAGAATCAGGGGTGCCCACTTCAGATCAGGCCTGTGCTTTTTGTGGTAGCTCTCTCTCAGCCTCTTTGTGAGCTTCAGAGTCATAGTCTTAGTTCACATTTTATGGGAGAAGCAATGTATAAAAACAGACTGTATATAAAATTTTTAAGCATTAAATTTTTTCAGCTGGGGGGAATCATCAAATAAAAGTCTACTCTGTCCTGAGCTGAAATACCACTCCGGATAATGATAGGAGATACCACTGGGGTTAGTGTCAGGCGCAGTGCTGCGGGCTCTTAGAAACATTTTGTCTCCAAACACAGCTAAGGTCTTAGATTAATGTCTGCTGTGGCTAAAGGCCAAATACGTATTTCTTGTTTTGAGTTAGAGTTGCTACTGTAGTTGGAGCTAGGAGTGAATAAAAATGTATTTGACTCTTGACACATTTTCAGTTTAACAGGAATCTAGATTCAGTCAGCAGTTCTGTGTGATAAATGTGCAGCTTTGGTTTAGTGGAGCCAGTTACCTTCCTAATGGAAGTAGGGCAGAACCTGGTCCTCCTGCTTACAGATTTGCTGTGCGCGCCGTTGTCATCATACGTTCTCTTATCCAGTGTGGCGTTTCTTCTGTCCTTGTGTCTAGAGAAGGGAAATCTTCAATCATCCCATTTCAGATCCTGTAGTAGCTGGTAAGAGAGATTGACGTTAATGGATTCCAGTCAAAGTACTGCAGTTATTCAGGAATTGGCTCTTCTTGTGTTTAAAGAGCTGCGGTGAGAGCCACTGAAAACAGACTAAAAATAGGTGCCGTTTCGCCCACTGGTTGCCGTGTAGTTGCTGGCTCTGCTTCTCAGTTTGCATGAGGTTATCTAAACTGGCCCGTCTTTTCTCCAGTTCTTACCTGCCTGTGTGGTAACAAGCCAGCTCTGTCACTCCCCAGCTACCGGTGGCTAAGACATCATGCCTGAGGCTGTCTGTTTAACAAATGGACTGCAGACCAGGCTCGAGATAGTTCCTCACCCTGACATTTTGCACAAGCTACACAGAAGCACCCTGGGTGACAGTGGTGACATCAGTCTTCCCCTGCCCTGGTCATGTCATTTGTGTCCTGTCCATTCAGCTGGCCTCACTCACAGTGTTCGAGGGCTCCCTTGGGTGGGCCCCGGGGTGGGCCTGGGGGATAGGGTACTGGAAAAGTGCACACCTTGCCCCTGCCCTTGAGACCCCTCGGTTAATTTGGGGCAGCACGTCTGGAGCGGATGAAATAGAAGCAGATGACAGTGCGTCGAGCTGTGTGTCACAGTGATAAGGGGTGACTCGGTGTTGCCTGCAGGAGTTGGGGAAGGTTTGAGGGCGGCGGTGGAATTTTGATCGAACCTTGAAAAATGAGTAAGATTTGGGTTGGGAGGGTCCTCTGTGGACTGACATAATTAAAAATGTCAGGAGTGAACGCGGATTTTAGGAGGCAGCCAGGAGACTGAGTGGACTTTCTGTGACGGGAGGAAGGGGAATTGAGAGGAAGTGTAGTCAGGCTGTGCGGGCCCTTCAGCCTGGAAGGACGAGTCTGTGCTTTGCTGGGCTGGCCTGGGGAGCCCCTGGAGGCTCGGTGACACCTGTCACCTCTTGGCCACCAGACCTTTCTTCTGGCCTCCCTGTGCTATGCTTCCAACTCAGGCCCACATCAGCCCCTCAGACCTGCCCCGGGACCCTCCTCCCTGCTCTCTCGCCCTGTCTTGCTGCCTCTCTGCCCTTTCCTCACACCCTCGCCAACGTTACGCCTCTCTTTGATATTTTCAGTGTAACTATGATTATTATCACTCCCCAGCTTAGTCTGCATCAGTGCTCTTAGGGAAAATTCCAGAATCCTTCCCTGACTCCGAAGCCCTGCAGTGGCGGCTCCTGCCTGCCTCTGTGCCCTCATCTCGTGCCCCTCTCCGTCCTCAGGTTGGGGTGTGTGTGTGTGTGTGTGTGTGTGTGTGTGTGTGTGTGTGTGTGTATTTTAGCACTTTAGCCTCAGTTGCCCGAGACCTGCAGCCCAGAGGCACCCTCCTCCTCCAAGTGTCCCCCTCTCCCCATGTACCTGGGTGTCTCCTTCTGAAT
>NW_006797390.1:269462-293743 GCF_000442215.2 Lipotes vexillifer
CTGCTGAATTCACTGTGGCCATGAAGCCCCCACTGGCTCCCAGGCAGAGTTGGGTGTCCTCTTGTCACACGCACTCCTTTGGCCACCCGCCGTAATTAGCCAATTATTCATCTAATTATTTGGTTGAAGTTTGTCCCACTGAACTGTCAATTCCAGAGAGGGCCTCTGTCGTGGTCACCGCTGTCTCATCAGCCAGCGCCGTGTCCGGCTCGCAGCAGTGCCCACGGCATGGCTCTGCACCCTCCTGTGGTTGCCAGTGGTCTCCAGGGTTGTTTGGCTGACGAACAGGGACCCTTTCCTTCCCGCTGGTCTGCCACATCTGCTGGGGGGCGGTGTGCTTGGCCCCGGAGGAGGACGGCTGCCGGAGTGGACACACCCCAGGGGGTCCCGGGAGGGCCTGCTCGTGGTGGATTAGGAAGCCTGAGCTTCACGGGAAAAGGCCCAAGAAGTGAGCTGTGTGGTGACCCGTGCACAGTTCACACGTCAGGCAGATTGGACTCCGGAGACCAGACTCCTATTCCCTTTTCCTCGGGACTCAGAGCATCGTCTCCCGATGGATAGTCTCATGAGGCCTTGCCCCCGACGGTCACCAGGGGCACATCCGGCAGCCGCTTCATCCTTAGCCGGGATCTGATTATAGTTGGTCCAGTTCGTTTCCTGAGAGCTGTGCCCCTGGTTCCCTGAGCCCTGGATGTCGTACCGGACTCTGTCGTCCTGAGCCGCCGAGGGAACCCACCTCTCATGGAAAGTACCCTGGACATGATAGAAGCACCCTGAGGACTCACTGGGGCTTCTGAATGATGAAAGCAGCATTTACCAAGTCTCCCTTTTTAACCTGTCGTAGCAGAGAAATGTTTTCCTTGCGCTGTGCCGCATCGCTCACCCTGAGGGTCCTCTGGGGCCTTGTGGTCAAGGAGTAGGAAGCAGGTTCTGGGCTCACACCCAGGCCCGCAGAGCTTTCAGCTCTGAATGGAATCAGGAAGTCCTTTTTTTTTTTTTTTTTGCGGTACGCGGGCCTCTCACTGTTGTGGCCTCTCCCATTGCGGAGCACAGGCTCCGGACGCGCAGGCTCAGCGGCCATGGCTCACGGGCCCAGCCGCTCCGCGGCATGTGGGATCTTCCCGGACCGGGGCACGAACCCGTGTCTCCTGCACCGGCAGGCGGACTCTCAACCACTGCGCCACCAGGGAAGCCCCAGGAAGTCCTTTTGAACACCCAAACTACGCAAGACTTATGTCCATCAACAGCTATTCATTGTATCAAGGGAGGATTCAGTAAACATTTAATTATGTGCCAAGCACTGTGCTAAATGCAGAGGTGATTGCAAAGGAGTGTGAGACACAATTCTTATGCAGACAGTTCACAGGGTATTATAGCTGGAGAGGTAAGAGGTCAACACACACACACACACACACACACACACACACACACACAGAAAGAGAATTCACAATTACCAGGTTAATGGTAAATTCTTACTGCCGTGTGATGGCTCTGTGTGTGTGTGTGTGTGTGTGTGTGTGTGTGTGTGTATCTTTTGGCTGCGTGGCTTGTGGGATCTTAGTTCCCTGACCAGCGATCGAACCTGCGCTTCCTGAAGTGGAAGCACAGAGCCCTGACCACTGAACTGCCAGGGAATTCCCATGATTATACCTTTTATAGAAGTTCTAAGTTGACAAGATCATATTTAAATACACTGGTCAGGGAAGAATTTTTTTTTTTTAATACAGCAGAATTTTAAAAAATGCAACAGAATAGAATTGAAACTAGAGGGACTTCCCTGGTTGTTACCAGAGGCTGGAGATGAGAAAGCCCAGGTGTGGTGGGAAAACAGAAGATGAATGGGCCTGGGCCATGGTGGTGGGTAGAATAGGGGCAGTGAGGGTGGACAGTAGAGTGGGATCAGATGATGAAGGGCTTCAGTGTCTGATCAGGAATTTTGAATTGTATTCTGTGGGTATTTGGAAGCAGAGGATACATCAACACTTTATCTTAGGAGCTTAATCTGGCAGCAGAGTGGAAACAAGTTGGGAAAAGGACGGACAGATCAGAGAGAGCTGTTCCTGAATTTATCTAACAGTGCGGCATGGAGCTCGTGGGCTGAGGGGGGAGGCAGGGACAGACAGACGGACATCGCAAAAGCAAGTCCGAGTGTTGGCATACCAGGTGGCTGCTGCTGAGGTGACTGGGAGAACGGGGCAGACGCGAACAGGGATACAGAACCAAAGAGAGCGAGATATTGGCTTGGAATTTATTTTAAAAGTATCAATAAGTCTTTCAAGTGAAAATGACCAAAAGAGGATTGAAAATGTTAGGCTGGAGTTTGGGACCTCAAGCCCCCAAATGCAACCTTGTAAGTCTTTGATTTTCAGGTGAACACGAGCAGAGGTGATCTCCTTAGTAACCTCCTCCTTCCATGCTGATGGAAGCAAAGGCCTTCTAGGTCCTTCCTCCTCAGGAAGCCCCAGGCTGCTGTTCCCTTGGCTGTGGTTTCACGTCTTAAAGTCACTGGAGGACCAGTCGGGTGGCCTCTCTGAACCTCTCTCCTGCTTATAGCGCTTGTTGCCTTTGCTCAGCCAAGGGTGGATTCTGGCCGTAATTCCTTTTGATTGGTCGTTCTGGTTGTGCTGTTCAGAACAGTCTTTGTTTGAAGGCGTGTATTGAGAGTCCTGCCTGGCTGTGCGTGTGTGCGTGTGCGTGTGTGCATGTGTGTGCGCGTGCGTGCGCGTGTGTGTGCGTGTGTGTGTGTGCGTGTGTGTGAAGAAGAGCCTCTGGGTATAGTTATGTATTTGCCAATTTGAAAGATCAGTAAGAGTAAAAGATATCACTTGACATCTTCTGAGAACTCTACTAAACAACACTTCTGGATTTTGCCAGTCGAATTGATCTAGATAACATTATCTTGAGGAATGTAAGATTTAGACATTATGAGACACGAGAACTCTTATAAGTTGCATTACTTTAGTATTTAGTGCTTTTTTTTTAACGCTAGTATTTTGAAAATTTTTAATTCTTTTATTGTGTGTTTGATAACTGTGTTAATCCAAAAATTAGCTAGAGGGCTTCCCTGGTGGCGCAGTGGTTAAGAATCCCCCTGCCAGTGCAGGGGACACGGGTTCGAGCCCTGGTCCGGGAAGATCCCACATGCCGCGGAGCAGCTAAGCCCGTGCGCCACAACTACTGAGCCTGCGCTCTAGAGCCCACGAGCCACAACTACTGAGCCCGCGCGCCACAACGAAGAATAGATGCTGCTCGCCGCAACTAGAGAAAGACCTGCGCGCAGCAAAGAAGACCCAACGCGGCCAAAATAAATAAATAAATAAATTAATTAATTTTTTAAAAAGAGAGAGGTGGGATTGTTTTGTTTAAAAAAAAAAAGTTAGCTAGAATGTCCCATTCCCCAGTTGTGCCAGGTGATAGGTTGTTTTTCATACAGAGTGAGCTTTTGGGGGGGTGTTATTTATGGGGCAAGTTTTACGAGATGGAGGCTACTTCTCAGGCTTCCTGGAGGATCTCCACAGAAATGCATGTCTGTCCACCAGTCCTCTCAAGTGGATGGAGGAGGGGGAATGAGAGTTTAAAATGAACGTTCCACGTCATTTGGGATTTTTCTCTTCTGTCCACCAGTCCTCTCAAGTGGATGGAGGAGGTGGAATGAGAGTTTAAAATGAACGTTCCACGTCATTTGGGATTTTTCTCTTCTGTGCTGCTCAGCGGAGAGTTGACTAGATAGGACATAATTGCTGCCGTCGTTGCTGAGAAAAGTGTGCCATGCTCCCTACCCTCCTGGAAATGATTGATCAAGCCTGTGTGGTTGGGCTTACCCAGACCAACCTATGTACATTGGAAAAGTACAGTTACACATTTTTGTTTGCTTTCTTTGGAGGTACAAAATTATGTTGCCTTTCCTTTGCCTTTTATGTCAGTGGTTTCAGCTTTCCATGTATACAGTCCACTGACCCTGGGAGAACTGTGACCATGCTTGTGTGTTTTCAAATGGTTAGAGGATAAAGTTGCCTGAATCAGTCACTTCAGACTAAAGTGCAAAATAGTTATTCATGAGAGCAATTAAAATACTTGCAAAATACACATTTCAGCATTTCATTGTTTAATAGTAGGGTTGTCTCCTTTGTGCAGACTTTTTTTCCCTCTGGAAATGGAATGGTGGATGGCATTGGCTTTTATAGAAAATTGTATTTATGGTTTGAATTGTGAAGGAGGTACTCTTAAGGGAAGAAGCATTTCTTGGCTGAATGAGAAGAAAGTGATATACAAATTATGAATGCCTTTAAGCTGTACCAAGTGTTTTCTCCGTCCAAAGTAATATGTATGGTTTTATTTATAAATATGCATTCTACAGGTAAATTTGTGGAAGACTAACAGAAATATGGATTTTTAACATTGCAGTTTGTCTGCCTGTTCATCCAAGTCTGTAGAGGCCAGTGGTGTCCGTATGTCTATCCGCTGGCCACCTCTACAGGCCAGGGTGTCTGCATATGTGTCTTTCTTCCTCTTAAAACAAACACTCCTAGCACAAGGGGCCAAAGCCGGTACAGCGTACTGAGATTCAGGTCTGTCTGAGGATAGCACACATGCGTTGTTCGACTTTCTATTTTCTCCATTCCTAGATGATAAGCAGCATAAAATCTAGGGACAGGAGAAACTTGGCAAGATTGGACGGTGAGTCAGATACTTGAACAACTTTAAAAAATATTTTTAAACTTTTTCAAGAAGCGTGTCAGTTTCTCAGTGCTGCTTTCACAGTAAACAAGTGGAGATCATGAACTGATGTTGTGTCTTCTTGTCATAATAGAATCTAACTTAGGGTCTGGGGACAGCAGAGGTGGGACAAGGGCAGAGATGGCTCTTGATTCTGTGTCTGTCAGCCATTTGTAACAGAAAGTTTACGTAGATGAATTGTACTTTTCTTCTTGTAAGAGGAGGAGGGACATTTCAGATGTATTTCAAAACTGAGTTGCTGATGAGGCTACAGATAGTTTCTCGAGGGTTCGAGGGTTCGGGTAAGTCAGGCAGTGTCTCATCTGTTGTTAATTAATGAAATGAAACTGGGGTCACTGGAGTCCAACGATGAATGAAAGGTCAGCGAATGGAAAAAACTGTCAATAAAGGAGGATGTCAGCAGAGTGGAACATTGTCAGAGATGAAGATCAGGGAGAATGTACTCTTTGGCTGAGGTCGTGTTGTGTGGAAGTTACCAGGAGTCCTGGTTTGGGACATTTCAAGCCAGCCTGAGCACTAGATGAATGCTCTGATTTCACAAAATCTGTTAAATATTTTAAGGCTGTTTGGATTTGTGCTGCTAGAGATTAGTTGAAAAAATTTGTAAGGAAAAAAAAAGTTTCTGTTTGTTTTATAATGTGTTATTGCTGTTTTGTTTGGCTTTGGGGTTTTGTTTTGAGGCTGAATAGTGGCTGCTTTCTCTCTTTTTTTTTTTTTTTTTTTTTTAATCTGTTAGAATTTTCTAGAGCCACACTCACATTTTACTTGTTAGGACCACCAAAGTTAGAAGCGATTTAGGATAAAATGAATGATAGAGCTGCACTTCAAACAGCCCAGGCTGGCCGGCCTTCAGTTTACGATTGTTGGAGAATCTGTCCCCTCTGAACGTAGTTCGGTGGAGGACGGGCTGAAAGTCACCGAGACGCCGCAACCGTCTCGCCACTGATTCACAAACTGTGATCGTTAGCCGGCCATGACCGTGTTTTTTGTATCCCCCGCTAGTTTTTCCTCAGCTTTGTTACTGGTCTCATGTGACGCACACTTACAGAGTTCTTGTTTCTCTGGTCAGGTCAGATCTCCTTCCCTTTTCTCTCCCTCATCGAAGTTTTTGAACCATGTGGCTTGGGGGAAGCAAGGCCCTCCCGTCAGTTTGGGAGAGGCCCGTGGCCATCTTCAGCCTGGTGAAATGAGGCTAAAATGAGGGCAGGACCCCAGAGATGTCAGCAGGCTGTCCCCACAGCCTAGAGAGCGTTGCAGTTAATTCCGTGGTATTTAGAGACACGGCTTAGCAGAGCGAGTGAGAGTACAGTCTCGAGCCGGGCTCACGTCCAGCTCTGTTGATTATCACCCTGCGTCTTTCTGAACCTCTCTTTCCTTATCTGTAAAACGGGAGTAATCGAAGCACCTACCTCATGGGGCAGTTGTAAAGACTGAACAAACCCTTGTAAAGTGCTTAGAGCAATGCTTGTCACATAGTAAATGTCTAGTAACTCTGGGAGTCCTTACATTATGTATAAATATGATGACATAAGTTTCAAATGGAATTCAAGTGGAGTTTCCTTGGATTGTCTGGTTTCTCTGTTCTCTGAGAACATTTACTGGACTCTCGTTTTGTTGGATTTAAATGAGAGATCGTCCCATGAACTGTTTTGGAGCCAGAATAGGAAAAAATATGAAAACAGTTCTTTAGAGAAACACCAGAACAACAAAAGTTAATGGAAGTTAAAATTTAAATTATAATCAAAATAGTGGCCGTCCGTTATCGTGTTGGGTAGGTGTAAGATAGGCAAATAATGTATATAGACTCTTTAACATCTATTATTACAAGAACTGCTTTGAGGGAAAAACTCACCTTAAATAACTGCATTATGCAGTTAAGAGACTGAAAAGGACAAAACATTTATGAAATAAAATGATAAATCCTAAACAGTGACAGGCACATACGTATGCCAATATTAACTGACCCCTTTTTTGAGATTGCCGTGGCTTATACTTTAGGTGTAGGGATTCTAATTTACTTCATTCCAGTAGCTGCAACAGCCCTAGCACAGCATTTCCTTGTGTGTGAGTTCCACCAGCTTAGATTTTAAGAGATTTTAGGGGGGAACATGGGAGGGGAAATTCCATGGTCAAATAATTTTGGGACCCTTAAATTAAATGAAAGTAAACTAGTTTCCTTAGAGATTTTTTTTCAGAGCTTTTAATACGTGTGCTGTGAGTCTCCCAGGGAGACGTGATATGCAGCGTTTCTCTTACTTTTTGGACCGATATCCCGTCTGTCAGCTTCCTGCAGGATGCCAGCACCCTGGAGCAGACTCTGGGAAATGCAGCCTTAGAAGCATTACTGTTTTCACTTTGTCTCAGGTGTATCCTACCGAGGTGTAGCTGCAGATCAGGGGCGGAGGAGGGGAGCCCACAGATGAAGCTGGGAACTCGATGTCAGATCACTGTACCACGGAGGGCTCACTCTGCGCAGGCACAAAGCACTCACGCATATTAGCTAATTCAGTCCTCTGACAGTTCTGTGAGGGCGGTGTGATCATTATTCCCATTTTATGGACAGGAAACTGATAGCCAGAGGGCATAAGTCACTTGTCCAAACCTGACAGCTAGAACATGGTGAAGCCAGGACACAGACTCAGGTACAGGGGCCTGTGCCCGTCCTCCCTCTGCTGTACGGTCGCGGGGCTCACGTGTGTGTGGTTTGTATGCTGTGTGTGTGTGCACGGGGCGGGCCGGTGGTGGTGAGAGAACAGCATGAAAGTGTGAGGTGACAGTGAGTTTTGTGTGGCTGGAGAGCGCGTTTGGGAAGGGCAAGAAATGAAACCTTAATGCTGAACAGGTACAGGTCCCCAGGGCCTCGTCGGTCCCGCAAAGAAAGGTGGGGTTTCTATAATGGAACCCCCTGCTCTTTCTATCAGGTTACCTTAAGAACTTTAATAAGCAAACTGCTTAAGAGTAAAAACAGTGCAGACACTTGGCTTGGAGGCTAGGGATGCACACCTACATTTTGCAGGTGGCGTGGTTGTTGTCACCGACTTGCTGCTGTCCCAGCTTGCTGCACCGTGCACCCCATGCTGAGCACAGACAGTGGACGCAGGAGTCCAGAGGATCATGCTTGGGTTGAACATAATACAGGGGATAAAAAAGGGTGACACCTCCCCCGTCAACTCCCTGCACTTCTGCAGTTTTTGAGGGCATATTTTATATGTTTCTGGAAGCGCAGGAAAGGCTAATGGAATGTAGCTCAAGGAGATGGAGATAAATATTTAATGAGATTTTAGAGTCCTTTTTAAGATTTTATTTATTTTATTTTTTATTGGAGTATAGTTGCTTTACAACGTTGTGTTAGTTTCTTGCCGTATAGCAAAGTGAATCAGTCATATGTATACATATGTCCACTCTTTTTTTAGAGTTCCTTCCCATTTAGGTCACCACAGAGCACTGAGTAGGGTTCCCTGTGCTATACAGTAGGTTCTCATTAGTTCTCTATTTTATACATAGTAGTGTGTATATGTCAGTCCCAACTAGGGTCCTTTTTAAGGCTTGATTAAAGAGGTAAAAATGAGGCTTCTCTGTCTTCTTAACAAGTTAAGTATTAAAAATATACACATATTCCCTATAATCCAAATGTCTTTGGTTCCGAGTTTAGATGTAGTGACTAGTGAGGGTCTGGATAGTGAGGGATTCTTCTGAAAATGTATCAGAATGTATTCAGTTCTTGGGTTTGGATTTGGATAGCAAGGAGTATTTAGACTGGAAAACCCAGTGAAGACCTTGTTCATCTTTTCTTTTCTGAAAGGAGGTGAGAGTGTCCCCTTAGCCAATAGATTTCTCTTCATTAACAGGTAGTGAGATTGTGACCTAATGAAGATCATAGAGTAGGTCATTATAAGGATGGGACTAGAAAACACTGGATTCCTCTGAGTCCAGAAATCTTGCCACAAGGCGTCCATGTAACCTGAGCAGTTAGGGTCTGTCGGCCCTTGTTCACAGTGCTCAGCCAATGAACAGGAGACCCCGGAATCGGGGGTAATTATGCGACCCTTGATATAGAGAATATATGTAAGAGTAAGGGGAGTATGTGGTATCTTTGAAATATAAAACTTATACAGTAGGAATTTAAAGTTCATTCTAGAAGGAACTTTATTTTAAAGAAGTCACATCTGGCCTCAGTTCATGTGTTTTTTTATCCGCATTTTGCACCTGTCTTGGCTTGGTTATCTGCTACTTTCAGTCCTCTTTAAGTCACACGAAATAGGACAGGGAGCAGGGAAAAGACGTAGGATGCGCGAAGGTGAGGGGAGTGAGAGCAAGGGGGTGAGTCACTAAGTGCCTTCAGGGCCTGGGGTCCCTCTCGTGGGCTTGCAAAGCCGGGGCTGGTGCTGGATTGTACCCCAGACCGAGCAGCTGTGGACGGGGCTCCACTTCCGTCTCTGGGATCTGATTGTTCTTTTCAGACAACTGTATTTGAGTAGTTAGCAGAAGGCTGGTTTTCATCTTTATGCACGGCGTAACTGTACCCTGTCTGTCCTTAGGTGGGTTTGCCGAGTTCTCCCGCTGTTTCCCTGGCCTCTGTGAAGGAAAATCCACCCTAGTCCCCACCTGCATTTCTCAGCCTTGCTTACCTGTTGCCAACATTGGGCCAACCCGAATTCTGCCCAATCTCTATCTTGGCTGCCAGCGAGATGTCCTCAACAAGGTGGGTGCTTTGAAAATATCCTTCATTGCAGGGTTTCTTGACAGCAGCTGGAGAAGCACTGGGCTGCCGGTGGGCTGTCCTTTCAGGCACGTGCACCCCGTGTTCTTAGTGCAGCTCCCCTGTGAGCAGCCCAGCGGCCATGCCATCCTCCCCAGTGCCGTCTGCTGTGACGTTCTGCTCGCTGTAGGAAGGCTAAGCTGTGGTCAAGTGTGCTGTTCTTACAGGTCCAAGAGACCTGCGGTTGGGCACACCCAGGAAGGCTAATGCCGCCTAGGTGATTTCACATATAGAGATGTATTTATTTACTGCAGCAACTAGAAAGGGACTCAGGTTGGCTTGGACTGAGGAAGATCTCATGATGACTCCTGGCTAGAGGGGTGGGGAGGGGGGTAAAAGGATGGTGAGGACCAGCGCTAAGAAGACGCGCTGCCGGCGCCCCGCCTGAGGCCCCTTGGAGCAGTTTGGTTGAGAAAGAAGAGGGAGGACCATAAATACTGGATGAAGAGGATGTGAGCCATTGTGAACAAGGTGTACCCAACGGAGGAGCCGTATTGATTGCTTGAGGCCATTATATATGACTGTACACACATAACAGCGGTAGAACTAAGATCCGTCTGTCTCCACTGCTTATATGCTCTTAACCAGTGGTGCTAGAAAACAGTGCTCTAACTGCCTGGAAAGTGATTTGTCTCTAAAACCTCTTATTTACATCACCTCAAATTGAAAAAGCAATCAAAGATCTTAATTCAACTGCTGGTGATCTACAAGTGCTGCTTTTTGGGTATTTCTGCTTGAGGAGCTGAAAGAATTGGGCTGACCGTAAAATAAGCTTCCAGGTGGGCTTGCTTTTATTTTAGCACGTGGAAACAAAAACACCCTCTCATTGGGCAGCAAGGAGGCATTCTTTTTGCTCTTTTTTTCTTTTTTGTTCTCAAAACTCCTGCCTCTTCAGAATTTTGCCTGGACATTTTTGCTAACATGTCTGCTCGTTCTGTGAGGTATTTGAAATTTGATAGCTTATGCTTGCACTGAGCCTTTCTGGTAGGGTCACGATGTCTTTGAGCACGTGATTTTTATTAGTTCTCTTTGAGAGATAAGCAAACTATGTCACAGAAAGCAAAATTAATTTCCTCAAGTCACATGCAACCCTGGGGCAAACGTGGAGATGCTTTATTTAATCCTTAGATCAGCAAATAAAACAAAATGAAATAAAATTCCTAGTTAAGGATCCTGTTCAGAATTACCCCCAGTAAAACTTAACCAGTCAGCTGGCAGGTGATTTTACAAGTAGTTATGTTACAGGTCCTTTTTGTTACTTCTGACATTCAGTGCAGTGGTACCTTGATTTTGCTGCATACCTTTTCCAGGTTTAACAAATGGGTCAGTTAACAGCTAAGTGAGGCCCGCAGGGTGAGAGCAGTTAAACTGGTACCTGAAGTTGAGGTGTGCCGGGGGCTGATAGTTTTCTGTTTTTAATTGGCTTCTACGTATCTTTGTGCTAAACAGGATAGGCACATAGATGCCTTGAAAGGAAATGGTTGTAGGGGGAGAATGGGTTTATGCACGCTCATGGGGAAACAGCTTGAGCAAGGAGTCACTGGGGCAGACTGTGAGAAAGCTGCTGTGGGAGCTACCGACGTGCGGACTAGGGAGTGTTGAGGAGAGTGCTTTCACAGGGGTGAGTAGAAATTTCTGTGTATGTAACCTCTAGATTCACTGTTGCGAAGAGTCCTGGTGCTGGAGGGCATCCTACGGATCATTTAGTCAGCCTCCTTCATTCAGTAATGAGGAAATCGCAATTCCAGAAATGTTAAATAAACTCCACCACATCACCCCGCTGATGGGCTTTAGAACTGGATGTGCCTCTCTTTCGAAAACAGCATAAACTCATCTCCCTGCTCCACTCTCTGGTTTAAACTTTCCAGGAGAAATAATGTGCTCTCTTCTTCTGGAAGATCTCCAGAGATGAAGATTTTATAATCTCCCCGAATAGTACGTTCCTTTTCAGTCCAACTTAGAAGCTTCTAAGAACAACCACCACAAGACCACTAATCTTATTAGTCATCTTCCTATTTATTTATTTGTAATAAAGTGCCACTAAAATATGTTAAAAGCATGTCACGGAAAATTTCTGAGGAGGATAATAGTGTTCATCATTTAAAATGCTAGGCTCTTTTTGTTACTGCATTTGACCCTCATAACAGGATTTGGAGGTAGGTTGGCTCTGAGTTATGTCACTTACTTACCCAAGATTTTGTGGCTAGAAAGTCATTGACCTCAAAGCTAGTGAGTGACAGAGACATCCTCAAACCCAAACTACCCTGGCTCTAAGTCCTGTGTTTGTAGAACACCAGAAATCCTCATCGTCTGGAAATTGAAATCTCTGTAACAGGCTGTCACGAAGGACTGACTGACAAATCTTAACAGTCTGTTGAGTCACAGCTGAGATTTGTTTCCTCCTGCTTTTTCTACAGCATGTTGTATACCAGCACCATCCCGCAGAAGTATAATGCAAGCCACATATATAATCTAGAATGTTCCGATAGCCTTATTTAAAAAGTTAAAAAAAAAAACCCAAGTGAAATTAATTTTAATAACATTCATCACCGTATGTCTAGAATATGATCATTTCAACGTGCAATCAATATAAAAAATTATTGGCACTTTACAGTTTTTGGTACTAGGTCTTTGAAATCTGGTGTGTATCTTATGGACTCTGCACCTCTCACTGTGGACGTGCCACATGTGCCTGTGCTTCCACAGATCAGATGGTGCAGGTCAATACTCTCAGCATGTGATTGTTTTTACTTAGGTCTCAAAGACATAGCTCTTCTGTAAAAGACTGTTAGAAGGCACTGGTAGCAAAAAGAACACACTTCCTTTCCCCTCACATCTGTACTTTGTTTCCCACAATCTGTCCTCCTCTGGTCTTTGAACTGGAGTTGTACAGCTGTTACACTAAAGCAGTTTGCTGATGCCCACAGTTCACATCTGACTGAGTAGGACTTGAACCAGAATCTCTAGTTATAATGGGAAAGACAGAAGTTCCTGATGTTTTTTTCTCCTTTACCAGTTAAAATTTCAAATGGACTTTTGTTTCCCACTTACACACGGGATGTGCGATGGAATTCCCTACTGCATGTAGTTCCTGAGCCAGGACCTCTTCGGTGTCTTCACTAAAGCTGCTGTGCCCCCGCTTTCCCCATTTTAAACAGGGTGCAGTCAGATTTTTGGGGGTAGCTTCTTATATCAGTCTTTTAACACGCACAGTTGGCTTTCCTGGGCTGCCTTGCTGTTCTGCCCATCACCAGGACTACTGCCACTTTCTCTGGTGTTTTCGTACGAGAGTTAGGCTGTAGCCTGGACACTGTATAGCCAAATACTGCTTTCAGGTTCCTCTGTGATCTAGGAAGACAAAGGCTTGTGTCGTCAAAATGATCAGTAAAAGTATTTATTCAGGGTCCACGGTGTGTAGAACGCCATACAGAGTGCAGGTTGGTTAGACAGGACCTGTTCCTGAGACGGTAATTCGCAAACAAGGTGACTCGGGCAGGAGCGAGAGCCGGCTCCGGACCGGGAGGATTCGCATGCCAGGGCTTCACCTCACCAGCCGGAGCCACGTGCCTGAATCTGCTTCTTTACCTGCAAACTGAAATGATTCCTGCCTCCTAGTGTTCTTGTGAGGCTCCAGTGACGTGGCCTTATGCCAGGCACCAAGAGCAGTTCCTGGTTTATAGGGACACTGTTATTGTCACCACCGGGTAGCGTGTACAAGGGTCTAGGGTGAGTGGTGGGTACACTGGGCACGGCTGGCTGGAGGAAGTAGGTCAATTCTGAAGGCAAAGGGAGTGGCAAATGCAAACTCACTCATTAAACTGACTTCAGAAAGAAAAATGACAACTCCTTTATCTGGATTTGCAATGCCTGTGTGATTTAATGGGACCTCTGTCCTCAGCCTGAATGAACATGGGCAACTTGGCCAAACAGAGCAGTTGTATTAAAGCTGTATTCCATATATTACTCCACAGTCTGTATCAACAGAATATAGAGCCCATATTTAGAAATTAGTCCAACTACAGGGCAAAGTTTATATCATGGTTTAGGAGAAGGAAACTTAAAGGGGAAAAAAAAGTGAATGCAAATCATAGCAGTAAAATTAAGATTTATTTTTTGACTCACAAAAATTATTTTTGAACACTTTCTTGATTGTGTTTTGAAACCAGAATCTATTTTTTAATTTCTTAGGGGGTAATCTTTTCTACTTTACAGCCGAACCCCTTTTTATACCCAGCCTGCTACATTCAGTGTAATTTCCTTACTTGAGGCCAATTAGGAGAAAGGACAGTTTGAATTAGTGAAAGATATACATTACAGGCTGGGGGGTGGGCAACAACTTTACTGAGATATAGTTTATATACCATATGATTTATAAGATATTTTTAATTGAGATATAATTGATGTATGACATTATATATATAATGACGTATGTTATACGTCATTATATAATTGACATATAACATATTTCAAGTATATTAGTTTCAAGTAACATGATATCCAAGATTCAATATTTGTATATATTGCTAAATGATCACAATAAATCTAGTTAACATCTACCACCGTACATAGCGACTCCTTTTTTTTCTTCTGATGAGAACTTTTAAGATTTCTCTCTTAGGCACATTCAAATATACAATACACTTATTATCTGTAGCCGGCATGCTGTACATTACACCTCCATGACTTACTTGTTTTGTGACTGGAAGTTTGTACCTTTTGACCACCTTTACCCCTCCCCTCCACCACCTCTGGCAGCCACCAATCTGTTCTCTGTATCTGTGAATTCAGCTTCTGTTTGTCTTTTAGATTCCGCATGTAAGTGAGATCATAGAGTATTTGTCCTCTGTCTGACTTAGTTCGCTTAGCATAATGCCTTCAAGGTTCACCCATGCTGCCACAAATGGCAACATTTCCTTCTTTTCTAAGGCTGAATAATATTCCATTGTATACATAATACCATGTCGTCTTTATCCATTCATCTATCAGTGGGCACTTAGGTCGTTTCCATGTCTCAACTTTTGTAAATAGTGCTGCAGTGAACAAGGGGGTGCGTGTGTCTTTTGGAGATAGTGTTTTTGTTTCCTTCGGGTAAATACCCAGCAGTGGAATTGATGGATCAGACGGCAGCTCTATTTTTAATTTTTTGAGGGGCCGCCACACTGTTTTCCATAGTGGCTGTACCAGTTTACATTCCCACAGACTATTATTTTAAAAATAAGGTAGAGTAAGGGAACTAACATTTATTGAAACTTGTATATTATGCGCCACTTTATCCTCATAACAGCTTTACAAAATAGAGATCGTTAGCCCTGTTTTACAGGTAAGGAAACTAAAGCTGAGGGAGGTCAGGTAGCCCCTCCAAGGTCATTCAGGTAGCGGACAGTCACGTGCTGAGCCGGCTCCGGGCACAGCCGGACTGGTGCCCGTGTGCTTGTCCTGCACGCTGAGTTCACCCACAGTAACAGGAGGAAGGAGGGTTTAGAGGCACGTGTGCTGGCAGAAGGGGAAGTGGTGGTAGTAGTTTATCAAAAACGTCCTTGTGATTGTTTCTGTTTTCTCAGTGTAGATCGTCCATGAGCAGAGAGAGAGGGTGAGGGAGGGCATATGGAGAGTTTGAAAAGAACGGGGAGGGGCTGGAATGGCATCCAGGCTAGAGGCCAGGTGAAGACCAGGGGCATAGAGTGCCCGCTGGGGAGCGTGGCTGGAAGGGGGCCCGGCAGCAGCGTTGCTGAGTGTTCTCGGGCCACGTTCAGCTGCCTGCGTGCAGATGCAGACTTGGTGGCGAGCCAGGTTCATCCAGGGCTGTGATCTTGCCAGGTGAGTGTGAAGAGGTGACAGAGGGACACAGTAATTGAGGGTGAAAGCGAGGGAGGGATTCCAGGTGACCCTCGAACAGTGAGGGGGTTAATCCTAGTATCGTTTATGGTCGGCCCTCCCCCTCCACAGGGCCTCTGCAACGTCAGATTCAACCAGCTGTGGATCCTGTAATGCTGTAGTGTTTACTGTTGAAAAGCATCCATGTATAAGTGGACCCGCACAGTTTAAACCTCAGTTGTTCAAGGGTCAACTGTGTAATGACTGGCCACAGAATTTAAGCTGGACCAGGAAGGAAGGACAGACGTCATGAGGATGAAGGACAGAGGGAGGCTGAATGAGGTCCTGGGGGAATTGAGGGACGCCAGGAGTGGTGGTGGAAGACAGTAAGCTGGAAGGAAGGAGGCGGCGTCCTGCAGCGCGTTGTGTGAGGTTATGGTTACTGGTAATGGCAGAGACCGGACCGGGCCTCGGGAGGGAGTGCTCAAGGTGAGGCGCTCAGAGAACCCAGAGGCCACGGTGTCGGAAGGATATTTGAAGGCCAGAGAAGAAAGATTATGTTATCAGTAGGAAGCATGTGTTAGCCGACTGAGCACAAAATTGAGCCAAATATTAAACAGCACGAAGGCTCTCTGGAAGCCTAAGGATTACGATGTTTAATGAAGGGACAGAGTAATACTGAGCCGTGTAGGCTTTACACAACACACTGAAACAACGCTGAATGAATTGCGTAAATTCCTTAAGATGTGGTAGGAAGTCACAGACCTCCATCTCTGAGTAAAAGCAGTCATGATTCTATAAAACAAACCCGTTCTTCATCCTTGTAGTTCCATCCCAGTTCTTGCTGTCAGGAACGGTGACATGAGATGCCCTCTCGGCCACTTATATGCCCGGCCATAAACATCATCAGGAGAGAAGGGAACAGAACAGTCACGTGACAGTCACGTGATGCCTCAGCTGACTGCAGCCCCCGCCCACCCCTCTGCTCTGCCGCCCTCAGCAGGTGGGCGCCTGTCTCCTGGCAGCAGTGGGCTCTGGGCCGTCGCAGGGGTACTAACCCCATTTGAACAGTTTGCTCACCAGGACGCAATTGTGTTCGTTCCCGGACCTGTTTAGGCCAATGTACTTGTTATTATAACGATGGACCTTAGTTAAAATATTGCATACACGGATGAGATATGAATGAGGAAAGAGAGTTGTTTTTCTGTGACCTAAGCTAAATGTTTTCGAAAGATTCAGGAAAGGGAGTTCCCTGGTGGCACAGTGGTTGGGACTCCGCACTCCCAGTGCAGGGGGCCGGGGTTTGATCCCTGGTCAGGGAGCTAGATCCCGCACGCGTGCCGCCACAACTAAGGAGCCCATGTGCCTCAACTGTGGAGCCAGTGAGCCACGATTAAGGAGCCCACAAGCTGCAACTAAGGAGCCCACCTGCCGCAACTAAGACCCAGTGCAACCAAATAAATAAATAAATATTAAAAAAAAAAAAGATTCAGGAAAGACAGATTGCTGTACGATTTTTTCTGTCTTACTAGGTGGGGGAAGGCAGCTGTAGAATATTTAGGGGGCAGCCATAATCTAGAAGATTCTGTCCTGATTTATTGCTTTACTAGCTCTTGCTCTTTAAAGAATGGAAAGTATAAGTGGTAGATGCATTTGGTTGTGATTTTCTTAAGAACTCCAGTCCGCTAACCTATTTAAAAAAAAAACACCAAGAAATTAGTGAATTAATGTACATTTATTTGTTTTGAGTTAAAATGTTTTACGTATATATGTAACATTTTTAACGGTTTCCTCTTTTAACTCATTTTTTCCACTGATGTATAACTATCATTTTTTTCTCATTTCATTTTGTGGTTAAATTATTATCACTCCATTTCAACACATTAATGTCCCCTCCCCCCTTACATCAGTTATCTAAAATAAAGCTACTACTTAAATGCATCTTTTCGTGGCACACCGTTTTATATGTGGAGACATAAACAGCGTTGTAGGCTTGGATGACTGATGTTTCTTACATGAGGTCCGAACTGCCCCTTTTTCGTGTTTCCGTCGGGCCGTGACCCTTGGGCACGTGGCAGCAGCGGCGTGAGGCTGGGGGGACGTGCACGTGGGCAGCCAGGCCTCAGCCTGGAGCAGCAGATGCCAGTGTGAACACGGCAGCAGGGCCACGTGGCTGCAACTGAGGTGACAATCAGGGAAAAAAGAGGTAAAATAGGACTGATTAGTCTCCTCCAGTAGCCATCAAGTGTCCTGAGTTGCTCTGAGAGTCTCCTCAGAGAAGTCCATGCCCAGAGGGGTGCTCCTTTATTTCCTGACTGGTTACAGTTAAAAAGGGTGGAAAAGGATGCAATTAAAACTTTATATTCTGTTACTTCATTTAGTTAAAAAGAAAGTCCGTATGTACGCTAGTTACTTTATTGCTCCATGTAATTTGCTTTAAAAAGAACTTCAGTAGAGAATGGCAGTTAAGAGGACAGATCCTGGAGATGAGAATATGCTTGGTTTTGGATTTCTACTCTGGACCACTTGTTAGCTGTATAACTTTGGAAACATTACAAGAACTCTCTAAGCCTCAGTTTCCTCATTTTAAAAATGAGAAGAATAATAGTATCCATCTCAAAGGGTGGTTGTGAGGATTAGATGAGACAGTCCGTTTAAATGCTTAGCACAGTACCAGGTACACAGTAGGCATTCAGTAAATGTTAGATGTTGTTTATTAATGTGTACCATGTGCCATAGTAGTATATTGTTAATATAACATAGCACCCGAAGCAGAGGTGCCCAACACATTTTTTATTGAATTTAGGTTTAAGTGGTCATTTCTACAGAATGTAGACTATTGGGCTAATTGTCAGAAGTGTACATTGTTATAGCCTTTGTGTGGGGAAATCACATTTGATGCTCACTAGTGACCTGTCTCACGTTAGTGTTGTCCTTTGTGAGCATCGCCTGTGGTCTTTTGTGTAGAGTAGGTAACGCTGCCCACGTCAGCCTGTCTCCTCAGAAACTCCTATGTCTTTATTATTGTACTACTTTTAATTTAATAAATCTTTGTCACACTGTTGATGGAAAGGAGATGGAAATGTAAAAAGGTTCCTTTTTTTAAGGAGCATTCGTGAGAGAGGCCTGAAAGACTTTTATCTCCAGTGACGCTGACATTCTTGCATGGGAAACACTGTGGTGATCAGACAGTGGTGGAAAACAGTGTGACCGTCGCTCGTGTACAGACGTTTAAAAGTTGTAAACACCACTGAGATCTAACGGGAGCCTACGAGACCTTCGGAAGGCGAGGGTCAGTCACTCTTAAGAAGCTCGCCTAGCTCCAAAAGCTATTTGTTGACTCTGTCATCTGATAGCTGAGAGGGCTGCACACGTGATCTGGATTTACTCTGTCTACCTCTTCTGTAAAACAATATGTTTATTGCGCTGAATGTGGTAAATGAAGGGATGAGCGAGTTGGCAGGAGGCTAAAATAGGGAGAAAATGACCAACTGTCCTTCGGGGAGTTGGAGTTGGAACAGATCTGTACAGGAGGTAGCATTCCAAGAAAAGGAAGACGTGACCAGAGTTGCTTCGAAGAGAATGATTTCAGGCCAAGAACATTTCCTGAGAGGCAGCAGTGGATGACTAGATGAAGTGGGTTGCATAGGCTTGCCTGGAAAATGGTGGACGGGATGTTAGCTGAACAAACACGTACTGAGTGCAGCTGTGTACCTGGTGCTGAAGGGAGAAAAACAGGCAGAAGCATCCGGCCCAGACCTCACCACTTCACTGCTTAACAGGAGAGACGAGTGAATCTGCTAATGAGGACACAGTGTGCTCGGTGCTTTACTAACAGCATGTCTAAAGTCCTTTGGACAGGCAGAGAACAGAATGGTTAATTGTGCACCAGTAGGAGGGGTTCATAGTAAGGTTAACTTCAACAAAGTAGAAAAGTGGAAGAGTCATCAGGAAGAGGAACAGGGCCTGCTGAGCTCAGAAGCGGTGCGAGCAGCATCGGGGAAGGGGGATGCACATGTGATGGGGATTTGCCGATTGTACGGGACAGGAGCAGGCAGCGAGACATGATGAAACTAAGCGTGGATGAAGCACGTAGCTCGCATTTAATTACAAGAAAGATTACTCTAGTTGTTGTTTGGAGAGGAAAACACCGCAAACTTCAAGCGCTCCCTGTTGGCTTTTTTGCTACCATGGTGAGGGCTTACCCCTGAGCAGCGACTGGGAATAGAGAGAAAGGGTGGACGGGAGGGGTGATACCAGGAGGGTTTGGCAACATTAGGATGGGGGTGGTGAGGAAGAAAAACGGGATGAAATGATCCCATTTTCTAGCTCAAGTGTCTGGGTGGATGTTATTACCCAAAACCGGTTTTGGATTACAGAGAGGAAACAAGAATTTGAGGCAGAGAAGGGAGGAAGAGAATGTGCTGTGTTTCTGACATTTTGAGTTTGAAGGTCCTGAGGAACATCCAAATAGAGATACCAGGAAGTGGCTGGAAATGACGTCAGAAATTAAAGAGGGTGTGTGTGTGTGTGTGTGTGTGTGTGTGTGTGTGTGTGTGTGTGTGTGTGGGTGGGTGTGTGCATCATTTATTTATTTAAGAGTCATCAGCATGTAGAGGTGATAATTAAAACTACGGAGGGGGCTTCCCTGGTGGCGCAGTGGTTGAGAGTCTGCCTGCCGATTCAGGGGACACGGGTTCGTGCCCCGGTCTGGGAAGATCCCACGTGCCGCGGAGCGGCTGGGCCCGTGAGCCATGGCCGCTGGGCCTGCGCGTCCGGAGCCAGTGTTCCGCAACGGGAGAGGCCACAACAGTGAGAGGCCCGCGTACCGCAAAAAAATACCCAAAAAAACAAAAAAAAAACTACGGAAACAGAGTCAGCCTTCAGAGAGAGTATTTACAGCCAGAAGATGGCCTAGGACTGTATCTTAGAGAACAACCAGCATGTTCAGTTTGGGAAGAAAATGTTCTCATTGTGTGTGCATATATTCTGAAGTCATAGCACAAAATAAAACAAACAAAAGTATTCTAGCGTACTCTCAAATCTTGTAAATCAATGCACTTATTCATGCATTTTGGGGATTACATCTAACATGGTCATAATAAATTTACATAGTTGCCAAGGAGGGGCAAGTCATAGTAAACTGCCGCGGTTTTATTTTCTGTTCTTTGTTCCACTTCTCTCTCTAGTAATGAAGATAATAGAGAGTTGACTGTATTAGTGATGTGTGATCTTTTAAACAGCCTATTTTGCCCTTAAAAAATTCTGCTTTAAAGCCTCAATAAATTTAAGAAAACTGATATCATATCAGGCATCTTTTCCGACCACAACGCTGTGAGGCTAGAAATCAACTACAGGGAGAAAACTGCAAAAAACACAAACACATGGAGGCTAAACAATATGCTACTGAACAACCAGTGGATAACTGAAGAAATCAAAGAGGAAATCAGAAAATACCTTGAGACAAATGAAAATGAAAACACGACGATCCAAAACCTACAGGATGCAACAAAAGCAGTTCTAAGAGGGAAGTTTATGGTGATACAAATTTACCTCAGGAAACAAGAAAAGTCTCAAACAACCTAAACCTTATGCCTAAAGCAACTAGAGAAAGAAGAACAAACAAAACCCAAAGTTAATAGAAGGAAAGAAATCAGAGAAATAAATGAAATAGAGACTAAAAAAACAATAGAAAAGATCAATGAAACTAAAAGCTTGTCCTTTGAAAAGATAAGCAAAATTGATAAACGTTTAGCCAGACTCATCAAGGAAAAAAGGGAGAGGGCCCAAATCAGTAAAATCAGAAGTGACAAGGAAGTTACAGCCTACACCACAGAAATACAAAGGATCATAGGAGACCACTGTGAGCAACTATATGCCAATAAAGTAGACAACCTAGAAGAAATGGACAAATTCTTAGAAAGATACAAATACAATCTCCCAAGACTGAACTAGGAAGAAACAGAAAATATGAACAGACCAATTACCAGTACTGAAATTGGATCAGTGATTTTAAAACTCCCAAGAAGCAAAAGTCCAGGACCAGATAGCTTCACAGGTGAATTCTACCAAACATTTAGAGAAGACTTAACACCTATCCTTCTGAAACTATTCCAAAAAATTGCAGAGGAGGGAACACTTCTGAACTCGTTCTATGAGGCTACCATCACCCTGATATCAAAACCAGACAAAGATATCACAAAAAAAGAAAAAATGACAGGCCAAGATCACTGATGAACATAGATGCAAAAATCCTCAACAAAATACTAGCAAACCCACTCCAGCAATACATTAAAAGCATCATGCGTCATGATCAAGTGGGATTTATCCCAGGGATGCAAGGACTTTTCAATATCCACAAATCTGTCAGTGTGATACACACCACATTAACAAATTGAAGAGTAAAAGTCATATGATTATCTTAGTAGATGCAGAGAAAGCTTTTGATAAAATTCAACATCCATTTATAATAATAATAAAAAACAAAACTCTTCTGAAAGTGGGCATAGAGGGAACGTACCTCAACATAATTAAGGCCATATACAGTAAACCCACAGCTAAGATCACACTCAATGGTGAAAAGCTAAAAGCATTTCCTCTAAGATCAGGAACAAGACAAGGATGCCCACTGTTGCCATTTTTATTCAACATAATTTTGGAAGTCCTAGCCACAGAAATCAGAGAAGAAAAAGAAATAAAAGGAATCCAGATTGGAAAAGAAGTAAAACTGTCACTGTTTGCAGATGACATGCTACTATACATAGAAGATCCTAGAGCCGCTACCAGAAAACTACTAGAGCTCATCCATGAATTTAGTAAAGTTGCTGGATATGAAATTAATATACAGAAATATGTTGCATTTCTATACACTAACAACAAAATATCGGAGAAATTAAGGAAACAGTCCCATTTACCATCACACCAAAAAGAATAAAATACCTAGGAATAAACCTACCTAAGAAGGCAAAAGGCCTATACTGTGAAAACTGTAAGACACTGGTGAAAGAAATTGAACACAACATGATGGAAAGATATACCATGTTCTTGGATTGGAAGAATCAGTATTGTTAAAAGACCATACTGCCCAAGGCAATCTACACATTCAGTGCAATTCCTATCAAATTATCAATGGCATTTTTCACAGAACTAGAACAAAAAGTTTTTTTAATTTGTATGTATGGAAACACAAAGACCCCGAATAGCCAAGACTATCTTGAGAAGGAAGAATGGAGCTGGAGGAATAAGGATCCCTGACTTCAGACTATACTACGAATCTACAGTGATCAAAACAGTAAGGTACTGGGAACAAAAACAGACACACGGATCAACAGAACGGGATAGAAAGCGTAGAGATAAACCCACACACTTATGGTCAATCTATGACAAAGGAGGCGAGAATATACAATGGAGAAAAAAGTCTCTTCAATAAATGGTGCTGGGAATACTGGACAGCTGCATGTAAAAATATGAAATTAGAACATTCTCTAACACCATATACAAAAATAAACTCAAAATGGATTAAAGACCTAAATGTAGGACTGGAAACCATAAAACTCCTAGAGGAAAACATAGGCAGAACACTCTGACATAAATCGCAGCAATATATTTTTCGGGCCGTCTTCTAGAGTAATGGAAATAAAAACAAAAATAAATAAATGGGATCTAATTAAACTTAAAAGCTTTTGAACATCAAAGGAAACCATAAACAAAACAAAAAGACAATCTACAGAATGGGAGAAAATATTTGCAAACGATGCTACTGACAAGGGATTAATTGCCACAATATACGAACAGCTCATACAGCTTAATATAAAAAAAAAAAAAACAATCAAAAAGTTGGCAGAAGACCTAAACAGACGTTTCTCCAAAGAAGACACAAAGATGGCCAACAGGCATATGGAAAGATGTTCAGTATTGCTAATCATTAGAGAGATGCAGATCAAAACTACAATGAGGTATCACCTCACACTAGTCAGAATGGTCATCATTATAAAGTCTACAAATAATAAATGCTGGAGGGGGTGTGGAGAAAAGGGAACCCTACTCCACTGTTGGCAGGAAGGTAAATTGTTACAGCAACTATGGAGAACAGTATGGTGGTTCCTTAAAAAACTGAAAATAGAGCTACCTTATGATCCTGCAATCCCACTCCTGGGCATATATCTGGAGAAAACCATAATTTGAAAAAATACACGCAACCCACTGTTCATTGCAGCACTATTTACAATAGCCAAGACATGGAAGCAACCTAAATGCCCATCGACAGATGAATGGTTAAAGAAGATGTGGTGTATATAGTATAGTATCATATAATATAATGGAATATATAATGGAATACTATTTAGCCATAAAAAGGAATTAAATAATGCAATTTGCAGCAACACGGTTGGACCTAGAGATTATCATATTAAGTGAAGTGAGTCAGAGAGAGACAAATATGATATCACTTATATGTGGAATCTAAAAAGAAAAAAGGATACAAATGAACTTACTTACAAAACAGAAATAGACTCACAGGCATAGAAAACAAACTTATGGTTACCAAAGGGGAAAGGTGGTAGGGAGGGATAAATTAGGAATTTGGGATTAACATATACACACTACTATATGTAAAATAGATAAGCAACAAGGACATACTGTATAGCACAGGGAACTATACTCAGTATCTTATAATAACCTACAATGGAAAAGAATCTAAATATATATATATATATATATATATATATATGTATAACTGAATCACTTTGACATACAATTGAAACTAACAACATTGTAAATTATACTTCAGTTTTAGATTCTGCTTTAAACTTAAGTCTTTACATGTCCTTGTGCTATAGGTTTATTGGATTTCACTGATTTGAGTGTAGTCTGATTGTTTCAAGGAAACTCGTCATTTTAATCATTCTGCTAAACTTTTCTCTTTAAAAATGATCATGCTAGTATGTTATTAGTTACTTCAATTGCTCTTTCC
>NW_006797390.1:293780-296566 GCF_000442215.2 Lipotes vexillifer
TCTTTCCCTCCCTAGGAGCTGATGCAACAGAATGGGATTGGTTATGTGTTAAATGCCAGCAACACCTGTCCCAAGCCTGACTTTATCCCTGAATCTCATTTCCTGCGAGTGCCTGTGAATGATAGCTTTTGTGAGAAAATTTTGCCGTGGTTGGACAAGTCAGTAGATTTCATTGGTAAGTAGCTCAAGTAATATTACAAGCCCTTTGGGTTATAGTCTCATGTAGAGGTATATCCCTCCCTCCCTTCCTCCCCTTTTTTTTCATTAGAGAAAAGGAACCTATTTCATACAGTTCAAAAGTTTGAAAACACATGATGCTACTTATCTCATTTAGTGCCCAAGGTGATGTGTGTGTGCCATGCCATCCCTAAGGACTAGCCTTGTGACATCCTAGCTAACTTTAACACTACCAGGGTTAAGCCTAATGGGATCTGTGATTATGTATTGGCAAGTGTTTGAAAATCGGTTCAACTTTTGGGATTAAACTTTTTACCCACTTCGTCAAATCCTATAAAAGACTTTTGGAAACTGTGGTGGCATTCCTTAAACTGTTTCTGCCTTGCTGCTATGTTTTCCCCAGAGAAAAGTCAAATCCTGTGAAACCAAATCCCATTACATTTAAAGTCTTTAGGTCACAAGATTCCTAAGCTTCAGTCCGTGTGCCAGTAATTTCAAGTAGTATTGGATCTAATGAAATTCCAATACACACACACACACACACACACACACACACACTCTCTCTCTCTCTCTCTCTCTCTCTCTCTCTCTCTCTCTCACACACACACACACACACACACACACTCTAATACTTGTGTGGTCATTCCTTGGCGTTGTCTGTGACAGGGTCTGGTCCATACAGTACTGTGTTCTGCTCACTGGGCCCGTCAGCCCTGGAGCCTCCCTGACTCCCAGCTTCTGGCGCTGTTGTGACATTTTGGTGCCTCGGGATCAGATCTGCTGGCAGGAAATCGATGCTGTGTACTTGAAATGTGGTTTTGGTGGAAAATGGCTAAACCAAGGAGACGTGTTCTTTGCTCTTGACCAGCACAAGGTGTGACTCTTGATGTCTGTGTGAAGAGTTTTCGTTAGTTTTCGCCCTAGTCACACAAGTTTGAGCACCCTCATCCATAATTAAATACTCTGAATTGGTTACTGAAAGTTTAAAAAAAAAAGAACTATAGTTCCTTTTAAACAGCGAAACTATGTAAATTAAGCCCCTCACTATATCCTTTCATCTGCGAGAGGAATTTTCTAGACAGTGCTTTTGGAACTTTAGGTAATTCTGAAACAGATCTCTTCTTTTCAAGATTTCAGATTGCCAAGTCATCTCCTCTTTAATTGGCATGCATTCTGTGAAACACCTGAAGATAAATGGCTTGATAATTCACATTAAAATAATCACAAACAAAAGTCCCCAAGTTAATCCTTCCCCCCATTCTACTTATAGGAGATACTCAGCATATCGTTCAATGTTTGCCTCTTTGTTTATTTATTTATTATTATTATTTTTTTTTGCGGTACGCTGGCCTCCCACTGCCGTGGCCTCTCCCGTTGTGGAGCACAGGCTCTGGGCTCACAGGCTCAGCGGCCATGGCTCACGGGCCCAGCCGCTCCACGGCACGTGGGATCCTCCCGGACCGGGGCACGAACCTGCGTCCCCCGCATCGGCAGGTGGACTCCCAACCACTGCGCCACCAGGGAAGCCCAATGTTTGGCTCTTTAAAAGACGACAGTTATAGTTAATGTTCCCATTGCATGTCACATTGATCCAGAGATGATTGGCTCTAATTTCAGCTAAAAGTGCGATTTCAGAATCTATTTAGAATAGAACCTGATTCTGTTAAGTCATGACAATGCCTAAGCTTTAGGAGGTTGGTAGAAAAGAGAGAATATGAATAACTTTGCCCCAGCTTACTTTCTTCTTTCATTGGAGCTCTTGGCCACTTTTAATTCCTGCAAAAGGAATTTTACCATGTTGCTGGTTGGTGAAATACCCACCCAAATACGTATCGTGATTTATTGTATATCTGAAGATATTTTTACTTACCAGTAGTTCAGTTGCTTGGCCCTGTTTACCATTAGGGCCACCATCCTTTTCCCACCCAGACAAGCCAGGGCAACACATCCAGCCCACTGTGGAATTCAGCCCATGTTCACTACAGTTGCTAGTCTCTTCCAGGCTGTTTTAAGCTATAGTTAGTCATGTCAGAGAATATAATTTGAAGACATACCCTCATACCAGGACTTAATAACGTATAGGCTCATACTTTTTATTATTTAGGTTAAATTTCAGTAAGTTTGTTTGTTCAGTAGAGTTTGTTGGAAGGACGCAGTTTTCATGGGGTGTTGCCTTTACTTCTAGTGGATGCAGGCTGCGGCGGGCTCGTTTGCCCGTCTGCACCCCGAGTCACTGACCAGGGCCCCCGGCCCAGCTGGCCGCTTGCACAGGCTCCTGCTTCACTCACCCGCGCAAACTCAGGGCTTCTGTAGGCAGTCCGGGGAGGTAATTAAGAGCATGTACTTTGGAGCCAAACTGTATTTGATTATCAGTTAAGTGACTCCAGGTGAGTTACTAAAACTTCTGTGCCTCAGTTTCCTGATCTGGAGACTAAAGATAATGTTTCTACCTTTCAGGGATATTGTTCGGATTAAAATAGATAATGCATGTAAAACACCTTGCAAGGTGCCTGACTCATAATTGGCTCTAATAAATAGTAGCTGTCGGGGCTTCCCTGGTGGCGCAATGGTTGAGAGTCCGCCTGCCGATGCAGGGGACACGGGTTCAT
>NW_006797390.1:297232-305479 GCF_000442215.2 Lipotes vexillifer
GGGGACACGGGTTCGTGCCCCGGTCCGGGAAGATCCCACATGCCGCAGAGCGGCTAGGCCCGTGAGCCATGGCCGCTGAGCCGCGCGTCCGGAGCCTGTGCTCCACAACGGGAGAGGCCAAGGCAGTGAGAGGCCCACGTACCGCAAAAAAACAAAAATAGTAACTGTTTTAAAAATTATCTAAGTCCTTTTCTGTTTTTTCTTAGAGCTGTACTCTGTCACCTCAGTTATTTCTTCCTTCTTTTTAGTCTCTTTAACTTCTCCCCATCACTGACTCCCTCTTAACCCATTTCATTTGTTATCCCCTCTCTCTTTTTAAACCTAGAATTGATAAAATAGAAAAAACTGAAAAATAGATAAAACTGAAAAAATAGATACATCTTGTTTAATTCCTGGATTGTTGTAGTGCCAGCCTGCTTTTTTTTATTTCCAGTTTTCCCCGTCAGTGCCTTCTTGTTGCCCCCTATTCAGGAACCTGCAGAGACTCGTTAATTGCCTCGAGTCCGTAGCCCAACATTCCCAGACGCTCCAACACCTGCTTCCCACCTCCGAACCCTCCTCTCTGGTCACTTCCCGCCCAGCGTGCACCAGCCAAGGCTGTTTTCTGAGTGGTGGTCCAGCCCCACCGTGGGTCTTTCTCAAATGTTTCCCTTCTCCTTTCCGCCAGGTCGACAGGTATTACTTCCTTTGCCTTAAGAGACTCAGTTTAGCACTCAGTCCTGCCAAGCAATGTGTTCTAATGAACCCCACTTCACTGTAATCACTTTAGTTAGATTTTTAAAATATATCATCAAAGCAGTTGTAATTGTAAGAACAGTGTAAGTACCACGCAGAACATTTGAAAAAGAAACCTGTAACCTCAGTATCCTAACACATCTGTTATCATCATTGCTTTATTTCCTTCCAGCCTTTTTCAAATTTTTAATAAAGATTACCTTTTAAAATATGTATCAGCCAGCCAGCCAGTATTTACTGGGTTCACACTATGTGCGCAGTGTTAAACCCTTTGGGGGGAGTGTTAGAAGCAAGACCCTTCTTGGTCCTCCTAGTCTAGTTTCATGATAATTATTAAAAATGATGAGAGAGTACTGTCAACATTAAAAAAATATTTAAAGCCAGCGTACTTCCAGTAAGAATTTGAAGCAGCTTACAGTAAGAGGTTGGGGTCAAAAGATAACACACATTCACACACGTACCCATTAAAGTGGGACAGAAGGGCAAGGACCAGGTAATATGGGACTAGGAAAGGCAGAGTAAAATCAGAATTAGTTATCTCTTGAAATTGAGTGAACACCTTAGCTTTGAGCTTCTTAGCAGCCAAGGTGAAAGAGGAAATACTAAGAGCAGTATGGGCTAAATACTGAATAGTTGAGAGGAGGAAGAGAGCTGTGTAGCCCAGGAAGGCTTGGACTTTATGTACATGTGTTTATATACTGTTAGGTTGTATAGCGTGTCCTTTTTTCTTTGTTTCAGTGTTGTTTTGTGTTCGTTTGTTATTGTTTTATTGTGTTTGATTTCCCTGTCTAAAGGGAAGCTGCTTGATTGTTCATGTAGTACCTTAAAGCTCTATGGTGTTTTGTACGTAACAAACAATTAAGTCCTATACGTTGGGAATTTGTTATATGTATAACAGAGGTGGTGAGATGGAAGTATTATTGTATATTGTATTACTCAGCTGCCAGAGCAGATTCCCTGGATACCTTGTTAATTACAAGAACTTTAACATAAGGTTTGGTAAACTTTTGGTAGTTATCAATGAAAACAAGGATGAAAAGGGAAGAATTTAGCTCATGGCAGCAGCATGTAGGTAAAGGGTAAGCACATACGTAATTGTTCAGATATAAGGTAGTCACTGCACTGGCTAAAATGGTAGTTGCTTCCAGGCTGTGGGATAACTTCATCCATGTCCATGAGAAAGCTTTTAACGCTCATCTACAGTGAGAGATGGCAGTACCGTGCGATCAAATTTCCTTGGTTCTTGAACTAACAGTGTTCACGAGTCCTTCTACCATGTTATGGGGAGTTAGCGTGACGCAGTCAGACAGTATCTCCTGGATATCAAGGAAGAGGTCAGAGTTCCCTTGGTCCTCATTAAGGTGACCTACTGAAATTGATTCATGGCACACACATGGCTGCTTTTTTTTTTTTAACTTTTACTTTTTTTTTTTTTAACATCTTTATTGGGGTATAATTGCTTTACAGTGGTGTGTTAGTTTCTGCTTTATAACAAAGTGAATCAGTTATACATATACATATGTTCCCATATCTCTTCCCTCTTTGTCTCCCTCCCTCCCACCCTCCCTATCCCACCCCTCCAGACAGCCACAAAGAACCGAGCCGGTTTCCCTGTGCCATGCGGCTGCTTCCCACTGGCTATCTACCTTACGTTTGTTAGTATATATATGTCCATGTCTCTCTCTCGCCCTAACACACCTCACCCTTCCCCCTCCCCATATCCTCAAGTCTGTTCTCCAGTAGGTCTCTGTCTTTATTCCTGTTTTACCCCTAGGTTCTTCATAACATTTTTTTTTCTTAAATTCCATATATATGTGTTAGCATACGGTATTTGTCCTTCTCTTTCTGACTTACTTCACTCTGTATGACAGACTCTAGATCTATCCACCTCATTACAAATAGCTCAATTTCGTTTCTTTTTATGGCTGAGTAATATTCCATTGTATATATGTGCCACATCTTCTTTATCCATTCATCCGACGACGGGCACTTAGGTTGTTTCCATCTCCGGGCCTATGTAAATAGAGCTGCAATGAACATTTTGGTACATGACTCTTTTTGAATTTTGGTTTTCTCAGGGTATATGCCCAGTAGTGGGATTGCTGGGTCATACGGTACTTGTATTTGTAGTTTTTTAAGGAACCTCCATACTGTTCTCCACAGTGGCTGAACCAATTCACATTCCCACCAGCAGTGCAAGAGTGTTCCCTTTTCTCCACACCCTCTCAAGCATTTATTGTTTCTAGATTTTTTGATGATGGCCATTCTGACTGGTGTGAGATGATATCTCATTGTAGTTTTGATTTGCATTTCTCTAATGATTAATGATGTTGAGCATTCTTTCATGTGTTTGTTGGCAGTCTGTATATCTTCTTTGGAGAAATGTCTATTTAGGTCTTCTGCCCATTTTTGGATTGGGTTGTTTATTTTTTTGTTATTGAGCTGCATGAGCTGCCTGTAAATTTTAGAGATTAATCCTTTGTCAGTTGATTCATTTGCAAATATTTTCTCCCATTCTGAGGGCTGTCTTTTGGTCTTGTTTATGGTTTCCTTTGCTGTGCAAAAGCTTTGAAGTTTCATTAGGTCCCATTTGTTTATTTTTGTTTTTATCTCCATTACTCTAGGAGATGGGTCAAGAAGGATCTTGCTGTGATTTATGTCATAGAGTGTTCTGCCTATGTTTTCCTCTAAGAGTTTGATAGTTTCTGGCCTTACATTTAGGTCTTTAATCCATTTTGAGTTTATTTTTGTGTATGCTGTTAGGGAGTGTTCTAATCTCATACTTTTACATGTACCTGTCCAGTTTTCCCAGCACCACTTATTGAAGAGGCTGTCCATGGCCTTTTCTTAAATTCAGCAAGTAAAGTTAAGTGAGCCACTTTATGACACACAGAAAAGTCTCCCAGAGAAAAATAGGGAAATTATAGGAAGGTGGATTCTATGAGTCAGCATTTTACAAATTGCTTGACTTGGCATCTCTTTGTGTCGTGATGTGGTGTCACTGTGATTAAGTCTCTCCCCGTCCCCACCTCCCTGCTTTTTACACAGTTAATGTGTCGCATATGTTTAAAATGAGAAAAATTTTTTTAATTTAATCACTCATATATATCAAATCATTATGTCATACACCTAAAGTACAATGTTATATGTCAATTATATCTCAAAGCTGGAAAAAATGTAGTATCTCTTACATAATTCGAAAAAATCTTAAGTATCAGACAACATAGGTAAACAAAATATTAGCTAAATCTTAGGATTTGGGATGTTTTCTTTATACTATTCTGTATTTCTGAAGTTTTCTACACTAAACAAGTAGAATCACGTGGTCACAATGTGTGATTTATACTCAGGGAAAGTTATTAAAAGAATAATGTAAAAAATACATGGTGAAAAAGTACTGAATAAGAGGCAACCCGAGTTAGGGACACACTGCTTACTAACACATGTGGACCTTCATTGTTCTATATGTAAATCGTGGGGAAATCATCTTCCCCTGCCTCCTTGAAAGAATACTGAAAAAAGGAAAAATAGGTAAATAGATGGGCTTTACTTCAAGTTGCCAGATGAAAGCCATTGTGTGAGTAAATGGAAATAAGATTTCACTGCCGGACAAAGTTGTCATTAATGACCCTTTCTGAATTTGACTCACACAGAGAAAGCAAAAGCCTCCAATGGATGTGTCCTAGTGCACTGCTTGGCAGGGATCTCTCGCTCTGCCACCATCGCCATTGCCTACATCATGAAGAGGATGGATATGTCCTTGGATGAAGCTTACAGGTGAGGACAGGAACATGCCCTGTGAGACTGGCTTCTCCTTTGACCTGAATCATGAGAAGACATGGTGTGTGTGGGGGGGAGAGGGTGGTGGTGACCACGTTAAAGCAGATCATGATGATTTTAGTTAGACTCTTTACAGGTGACTGGATTTTTAAATGGTTTTTCAAAGATTGGAGAAAAAATGCATTTTTATAATTTAGCACTAATTCCGCCCTCACATGTATCAAGTTCATCCTCAGCAACTTTTTAAGTTTAAGGAAGAGCAAATACAGAGATCTCCATCCTGTTACTTGAGTTTGTATCTTTGCCTCGTTGGGGAAATATCATTTGTTCTAATTTACACATGAGAAAGAAACGCTCCGGGAAAATACTCATAGAATTCCTACCGTGCTTCAGATTTTGTGTCTCTTTCACTGGGAAAAATCCCAACATATGCAAGTATAAAACCAAATAATTGTCAAACTCCATTCATTGAGTAGAATTTCCTACAATCTAGAGTTGCTTAGATTTAAAAGAAAATTTTACTGAAGTATATAGTTGATTTACGGTGTTAAGTTTGCTGTACGGCAAAGTGATTCATTTATACATACATATATTCTTTTTCATATTCTTTTCCATGTGGTCTATCACAGGATATTGAATATTGTTCCCTGGGCTATACAATAGGACCTTGTTGTTTATCCATCCTGTATATAATAGTTGGCATCTGCTAACCCCAAACTCCCAGTCCTTTCCTCTCCCCACCCCCTCATCAACCACAAGTCAGTTCTGTATGTCTGTGAGTCTATTTCTGTTTCGTAGATATGTTCACTTGTGTCGTATTTTAGATTCCACATAAGTGATATCATATGGTATTTGTCTTTCTCTTTCTGACTTACATCAGTTAGTATGATAATCTCCAGGTCCATCCATGTTGCTGCAAATGGCATTGTTTCATTCTTTTTTTATGGTTAACATTCCATTGTATGTATGTGTGTGTGCGTGTGCGCCACATCTTCTTTATCCATTCATCTGTTGATGGACATTTAGGTTGTTTCCATGTCTTGGCTATTGTGAATAGTGCTGCTGTGAACATAGGGGTGCGTGTATCTTTTCAAATTATGGTTTTGTCTGGGGATATGCCGAGGAATGAGACTGCTGGATTATATGGCAACTCTAGTTTTAGTTTTCTTGAGGAACCTCCATACTGTTCTCTATAGTGGCTGCACCAATTTACATTCCCACCAACAGTGAAGGAGGGTTCCCTTTTCTCCACACCCTCTCCAACACGTATTATTTGTAGACTTAATGATGGTCATTCTGACCTGTGTGAGGTGATACCTCATTGTAGTTTTGATTTGCATTTCTCTAATAATTAGCGATGATGAGCATGTTTTTCATGTACCTGTTGGCCATCTGTATGTCTCCTTTGGTGAAATGTCTATTTAGGTCTTCTGCCCATTTTTTGATTGGGTTTTTTTTTGTTATTGAATTGTACGAGCTATTTGTATATTTTGGAAATTAAGCCCTTTTTAGTCACATCATCATTTGCAAATATTTTCTCCCAGTCCATAGGTTGTCTTTTTATTTATGGTTTCCTTTGCTGTGCAAAATCTTGTAAGTTTGATTAGGTCCCATTTGTTCATTTTTGCTTTTATTTCTATTGCCTTGGAAGACTGAGCTAAGAAAACATTGGTACAATTTATGTTAGAGAATGTTTTGCCTATGTTCTCTTCTAGGAGTTTTATGGTGTCATGTCTTTATACATAAGTCTCTAAGCCATTTTGAGTTTATGTTTGTGTGTGGTGTGAGGGTGTGCTCTAACCTGATTTGCATGTGGCTGTGCATAGAGTTGCCCAGATTTTGAAGTATATAATTTTGAGTGGGTTGCCTCCACCCCCCTTTCTCCAGACAGAAGGCAGCCAGTGACAGCAGCACCAAGGACTGGGGTTGTGTTCAGGGACGTGTGAATCGGAGTCCTCTGTGTATCCTGTTGGATAGAGGTGGTTAGTTTGCGTGTGATAAAGGATCAGTAAATATAGGCACGTGGAGCCAGGCCTGCTGTAACAATTGGACTTTCTTCTCAAATTGGAAAATCTGGAGGAAAGAAATGAGCTACCTAAACAGCTCCTCACTTGAGGAAGGAGCTGAGGCGGTGGGTCCTCCCTGTGTCCGCATCGCTCCGTGTCCTCCAGTCTGGCTTCTCCCTAAGGTCCTCCTGCGCCCAGAAGAAAGCAGCAGGAAAGGCACCCTTATATCCTGTTACAAGGTCTCATCACGAGGATCCTGTATGTACACTTGTCACGGTTGAGGCAGTTATTTCTGGCTTCATTAATTTGCTTTAGGTTACTGATTTCCAAGGAGTTTTTGATTTTTCTCTTTCCTTCCTTATCCAAATATAAATTTTCAGTGTAGTTTCACTCCTGCATCTTCTGAGAAGTGGCCTTAAGGGTCAGGGGCCACTAAATATATTTCTAGAGTCTCTGTTTCTACAGTGAAACATAAAAGCTGTTTATAACTAGTTTTGACCCCTTGATGACTCTTTTTTAAACAAGGTGGTTACAGAAATGAAGCCAGACATCAGACCTGGTTTTTTCTTTTTTACTGTTTATTTATTTATTTGGTTGCGCTGGGTCTTAGCGGCGCAGGTGGCCTCCTTAGTTGCGGCTTGCCGCCTCCTTAGTTGCGGCACGCGTGCGGGATCTCGTTCCCTGACCAGGGACTGAACCTGGGTCCCCTGCGTTGGGAGCGCGGAGTCTTAACCACTGCGCCACCAGGGAAGTTCCTAGACCTGGTTTTGAATCCCGGCACCATCCTTTAGTAGCTGTGTGATTTGGGGCAAGTCATCTAAGGACTTTGTGTATCTCTGTGATGGGGGTAATTACACCCACCTGACAGAGGGTAGTTTTGAGAGTCGAATGAGAGAATACTCCCTTTAGTGCATTAGCATAATGCTTAGCAGACAGAGACCACTGTGTAGCTGGTTACTCTGTCACACTGAATCCAAAGGAAAGGAACTCGGAATTGTGTGCTTTGATGCCCTGGCCATCTGATACTCTGTCTTTTGATCGTTAATTAAAAATGTGCAACGTCTTGAAGTGGCTGTGGGGGCCTTTGATGTTGGGAAGCTGAAGGTGGCGCATGGCTATTAAGCTGTACTTCTGACGGCAGCACCGGTGGGGAGGGGCGGAGTCATCCCAGGTGGTGAGGGAAGAAGCATCTCTTACCAGTTGCACTGGAAGCCTTGGGTCCTTGAAAATAAGGAGGCTCAACCTAGAACTTTAGGGGCCTGGCCCCCCCGCTTTCTAGCACCTCCGGGCTCAGGCTGTAAAGCTCCCCGATGCAGAGGCCCTCGTCTCCTCCTTGACCCTCTCCCCGAAGTTTTAAACCAGCCACCTGACAAAGGTCTTGGAAGGGTCTCTGATGATTCCCCGTCTCAGCTCCTCACTTGCTGTAGCTTAGTAACATTCTTACGATAACAGGTAGTCGTCAAACTCAAGCCTTTTTGCTTTTTTCCCTCTTTTCATAGATTTGTGAAAGAAAAAAGACCTACTATATCTCCGAACTTCAATTTTCTGGGGCAGCTCCTGGACTACGAGAAGAGGATTAAGAGCCAGACCGGAGCAGCGGGGCCCAAGAGCAAACTGAAACTGCTGCACCTGGAGAAGCCAAGCGAGCCCGTCCCGGCCGCCGCCGCCGCCGCGGAGGGGGGGCAGGGAGGCCAGCCGCCCCCCGGGCCGCCCCGCGCCCGCCCCG
>NW_006797390.1:305528-336068 GCF_000442215.2 Lipotes vexillifer
CCCCCCGCCGGTGCGCCCGGCGCCCAGCCCTCGCTGCCCGACGACGGCCCCCTGGTCCAGGCGCTCAACGGGCTCCACCTGCCCGCGGACCGGCGGGAGGACAGCGGCCGCCTCAAGCGCTCCTTCTCCCTGGACATCAAGGCGGTGTCGCCGTCGGGCGGCGCGGCCGCGCCCCTGCGCGGGCTCTCCCCGGAGGCGGCCCCGGAGCCCTGCAAGCCCTCCTCCGCCCTGGAGGGCGCCGGCAAGCCGTGCCAGTTCTCCCCGGTGCGGGAGGTGTCGGAGCAGACGCCGGAGGCCAGCCCGGAGCGGGAGGAGGCCGGCCCGCCCCGGGGTCCCCAGCCTCCTAGGGCCCCCGAGGGCCAGGGCGCGCGGCCGCGCGCGGGGAGGCCGCTCCTGTCGCCCCTGCTCCGCAGCGGCAGCGTGGAGGACCACTGCCAGCCCCGCTTCCTTTTCGGCCTCTCGGCCAGCCAGCAGCACCTGGCCCCGTCCGCCGCCGGGCTGGGCCTCGAGGGCTGGCACTCGGACATCCTGGCCCCCCAGACCTCCGCCCCCTCCTTGGCCAAGAGCTGGTATTTCGCCCCTGAGCCCCCTCACTTCTACTCGGCCTCGGCCGTCTACGGAGGCCACGCCGGCCCCCCCGCCTTCAGCTGCGGCCAGCTGCCCGCCTGCGGCGGCGACCCGGGCCACTCTGTGCGCCGGCGGCAGAAGCCCAGCGACAGGGCCGACTCCCGGCGCAGCTGGCACGAGGAGAGCCCCTTCGAGAAGCAGTTCAAACGCAGAAGCTGCCAGATGGAGTTTGGCGAGAGCATCATGTCCGAAAACCGGTCACGGGAGGAACTGGGGAAGGTGGGCAGCCAGTCGAGCTTCTCAGGCAGCATGGAAATCATCGAGGTCTCCTGAGAAGAAAGACGCTTGTGACTTCTATGGACAGTTTTTTTCTTGTTCACAAAAAAATATTCCCTGTAAATCTGAAATATATATATGTACATACATATATATTTTTGGAAAATGGAGCTATGGTGTAAAAGCAAAACAAACATGGATCAACACCGTTGTTCTTTTAATATCTGCATTTGAGAGAGCAGCTAGTATTTCTCTCAACACAAGTGGAAGAAGGGCAGAGGCTAGCTTCCCCCCAGGCACATGAAACAATTCTATGCAGTGGACTGCACATCCTCTCGTTCTTACTAAATCGAGTTCTATTTGGTGTCAGAGGACAGAAGCGCCCACCATTTTCTTGTCGTGCTACAAAGAGATCTCAAATACTAGTCCTGTCCGGTCCCCTTCCATAGTGCACCTTAGTGCTGAGACTGAGCCAGCCTGTGGGTCGGGCGGGGAGAACCTATTAGGAACAGAACCTAATGGTAAATCCAAGAGAAATGACCACATCCAAAGCTGATTCACAAACCCAAGCGCACCTGACAGCCGAGCGATGAGAGCATCGTTCTGCTGACCGACCATTAGGGGCCTTGCCAAGATCTACTATAGAGCAACCCCAGTACCTCAGACGGAAAGTCGGGGCTTTCACCACTACCAGGTTTGGTGGCCCGTTTTCTAGGCATTGTGAACAGGCAGGTAGCTAGTCACCCCTTTCAGACCAATTCAGACGGTCTCTGCACACATTTCCAGTTGGGCCTGGATGGAGGGCGTTCATTTGTTCCTCCTTCTCAGCTTTGTGAAGAAAGGAAGGAAGGAAGCGATCTAGGATCAACTTAACAGCCAGGAATCTGGCAGCAGCATGATTTAAGCTAAGGCTGGGAGGCTAAACAAGTCTACCTCCCTCTTTATCAATCAAAGAGTTGTTCGAGATGGGGCTGTCAGCCCTTTCAGTGAAGGTTAATTTCAAGCCAGACGTGAATTTATTCGGTAGCAGAACAGCAGCACCGTCTCGTCCTCAGCCGCGCTAGACAGCTTCCATTTCGGGTTCATCGCGCAGATGCGTCTTGTGAAAATGGAACGGTGAGGCAGAATTTTATAGGAAACTACTGAGAGGCAGAAAACTGCGGAAGGATTCGAGAGGGTGGAATTGCTGAGGAGAAGCAGGAAACTGTTATTTTCTCAGTGGTTTTTTCCCTTAGCATGCGACCAAGGTGGTATTTCTATAATTAGACTTTCATACTGGTAGGGCTGAGAGAGGCTTTGGTAAGCAACGAATGTTCAGAGAGAAACAGTGTAGGAAGGTGAGGAGAAGGCGGTTGAATTTTGTTTCGTTGCGAGCAGAGCGGAAAGACACAGCCAAGCTGTTCTCAGAAACTAACCCCAGCATTTTTTAGTAGAACGGACATATCAAAGTGGAGTGGGACCAAGTGGTCTCCGTCCGTGACCTACAATCACTGTAATGGAATCAATCCTGGCAGCTGAAAATAGGAGGTGATTAGAACAAGTCCACAAGTGACAGTACTCACCTGCTTTTAAACTGCCTGGCTTGAGTTTTGTCAGCTACAGTCTGGTCCTGTTTTGAAGCCTTAATTCACGTCAGCAGCTTTACTTTAGGGTGGTGGGCGGGTGTTAGCATTGTTCTTTACTGTACGTGTAGCTAGTTGCTGACTCATATCTCAGGTTTTTCTACGTGTGAGGAATGGACAGTCCTTTGAGTTGGATGTGACTTTATGTTTCCCATGGTGACTGCTAAAACCAGCACAGAATGACATGATTCAAAACTGACTTGATTGTGACGAGTATGAGCTTCATAGAACATAACTGGTTGTGCACAAATAATGGGCTATGATATGGGTATAAAATGGAGAAAGTAAACTGCGTAGGGAGAGCGTTGTTACCATACTGGAAAAGTTCTGTTAAGAGTGATTTAGCTTTTCTATATACGTGTAAATTTTGGATGTAATCAGATATTATCAAGGTTTCACACAGTAATTTTTGATGTGTTATGTACACACGCACCATACGTGTAACAGCTCCCTGCTTCCAGAGTCTGGTCACAACTGTGGAACATCTTTGAGAAATGAAATTAATGGCTCCAATGCTGTATGTTTCAGGAGGGTTGTGGGACTTGGCTTTAATGTGATCTTTGGGCAGAATTGGCCTTCCATCATTTGGGATTTCTCTTGGCCATGGTCCCCTTCCTTCCTGTGACCGATGTGGTCCTGTGCTACATCCTTTGGTCCTTGATCACTAACGTCGAGTGATCAGCCCTTGGAATGGAGACTGCCCTGCCGAAGGCCAGCCCCAGAGCCACGTGGGTGGCCGAGGGCCGGGCAGGGCGGTGGCTGAATCTTTGCAGCGTGGAATCCGAGGGGGAGCCCTGGAGCCTACCAGATGATACAGGATGGTGATTTTATACGACAGAACTAGACCTCTACGTGAGAAATGCTGGAAAATGGTTTAGGACATTTGTAAAGTTAGGTGGGAAGACTGTATAAATGTTTAATATGAATATAGTGTTCTTTTGTAGTAAAGGCAAGCTGTTGAATGGTTGAATTGTGCATTTCTCATTCTGATGTGTCATGAATGTTAATATGATGAAATAAAATCAAAACTGGTACCTGTTTATACATAAATATGAGAAAGGACCTCTCTCTATAGCATGTCCAAGTGATGAAGGAGGCCTTGGTGGGACCTGACCTGCTGTCCTCCCGCCGGAGGCATCAGCTGTGTCACGGGATCCATCATTCACAGGGAACACGCTCAGGCGCTAACAGTCTACAGCCATCGCCTTCATTCTTTACTGTGCGCGCCAGACGCACACTGTGGTGTAGAAACCTCCGATGACCTCAGGTTTGGTGACTGACTGAAACCAGAATAGGTACAAGGTAGGAAGAAAAAAGACCAGGTAAACATTTGTGGTGCATTTTAATGTAATATGTGGACGGTTTTATAATTCTTATAGGAAAAACTGAGGGAGAGTAGTTATTTAATGATCTGTTCTCCATCCTTGCCGTGTACATCACGCCCAGTGTCACATAATGCTTATGAGTGACACTGGGCATGGTGACTTATGAGACTAGAAGCTCAGCCTCATCAGGTTGTTAGTAAAGAATGAGGCATTAAAGGAATAAAGCATTTACCTTCAGTGCAAGCAGTTGGGATAGTGGCGATAAGAATCACAGGTGACATCATTTAAGTTGGTTGTGAAAGGCTTCTGAGTTGAAGTCAGATGTAAGGAAATTTAAAAACAAGAAGGATTGGACTGGGTGACTGAAAACCAGAAGAGCTGTCTTGACTGGGACCTTACCAAAAAATGGAGGTGGGCGTGAGACAGAGGAAGAGAGGGCATATGGCATAAATCTGCCTCAAGATGGGAGGTGGCAGGAGGGAGCAGGTGTCTCAGTGAGAGGCTTTGGATGGGAAGCTGTAGATTGTTGGAAGGCCCGAAAGTCAAGCCCGTTACTACTTAAACACAGACAGATCTGAGGGCCTCTTGGGGACCACCAGCCGCAGCAGGCTGGTGTCAAAGGACTGGTTTGGGTCTGACATCATCAGACCAGAGCTCAGGCTATGGGGAAACGGGGAAGGTATAGATACTGGGACAAGTGAACAAGACCGTGTTATCCTCAGAACCTTCACCGTCATTTTGTCTTAGATACTCCTGTCTGGTGGTTTTCGCTTTCTGACACCAAGCAGATATGGTTTAGGTCTAGCAAACAAAATTTAGGTCTAGGTGCTTTTCTCTGAATATAATAACTCTTCTGCCTCTATCAATGAAAGAGGGAAGCAAGGTATTTCTTGCATTCTGTGGGGCCCATTCATCCTGGTACAGCAAAATTATACTTGGTTATATCTTTACAATGTTGCAAAATCAACTGGAGAATTACACCACCATCTTGGAAGATGTTTACAAGTCAATCATATTGTTGCAGTTTATGTCCTTATAGATATCAAACTGGGTTTATGTAAAAACAAATTTCATTCCTTCGGTTCTGGCTAACACACCAGAGTCAGTTGGAAATGTTTTCCCATAGGACATGCAGAATGTTACCTTGTAGGAGGGTGTCATAGGCAAACAGGATAACTGGGAGAGGGTGAGCTCAGCTGTGGCCTGGGTTCTCTGGTCAGGGGAAGTATGACAGTTTCAAAGACTGAATTAAAAATACTTGGTTCACAGAAGCTTTTAGCATAAATCATGCTTCACTATATAGAAAAGGTAGCAGTAGGAATATGCCTTGATTGGTGAAGAAAATTAATCAAATCGTCAGTAAATTCTATCATGTCCTATGTTGACACTGATGACCCTGACCAAATTCCTAAGAGCAACGGACACACACATACAGGCAGCTCAACACGAGATACTGCTCATACTAATAAGCAACTAGATTTAGTTGCCAAAAAAGTTTTAATGTTATGGTTTGAAGCATGTGAATAATTAAGTTATCTGGTTACCCTTTCCCTCTGTAGTCACAACATCTGAATGGAAGGTACGTGCCTTGTGTGTGTGCAAGAAATTCAGTGTTACTTATTATAAACCAATAAACAACAATGACATCTCTGAGGCACTATGTAGCTCTTAACAAAGGAATGAAAGTCCGGGTAGGGGAAAGAGAAGCAAAATTACTTCTCTCACAATTAAGAAAAAACATACACCTAAAAATTCCACAAAAAGAAAACATTTCCCTTCTCTCCATGCTGCCCTTCAATCTTTAGTATCAACATGTTAAGTAATTTCCGACTGAATACTACAAATCTGGGTTTAGCTGAGGTGTAAACAAAACAGGAAGACAAAATTTTCAATTACTCTAGGATTTTAAAACGTGTTTGTTCACAGCTCTCATTACTGAAGATTCCTTGTTTTCCTTGGGATTTGCTAAGGGAAATGCCAAAGCTAAATAAGTTCTACAAATAAACCCGAAAGGGTAAGTGGCACATGTAGTTCCCCAGGGCTATTAGTTTACGTAGCCTTGGAAACAGCATGTCTATAATACCTATAATGTACCTTTTTCGCACGTCGGAGGAGAAAGCGAAGAAATAAGCTAGAGAATACTTTACCGAAGACAAACAAACCAAACCAATTTCTTGAGTGCACTTAGAATGTGGAGTTCTTAAAAACTCATTTCATCGAATATTCACTCTGGCAGAGAACATAAGTTACTAAGAATGATAAAACTCTGAGGGAAATAAAGATGTGAAATCTATAAAATCATTATAAAGCTGCCAATGAAATCTATCACTTGCTCTTAACCCCACAATTCATTTATTGTAAACTTATATGCACATAATACAAGGGGTGAAGGCCTTTCTACTGATCTTCCACTTCAACTAGTGAAACAAGGAGGCTGCAGTAGAGCGGCCTGTTGGATGGGGTTCATAACTAGAGGTGAATAGACTGACAAGCAAAACAGGTCCTTAAAGGAAGCGAGCCACTTGACACCTGTCTTAATTCATAGTTAAGAAAGAGAAGGAAAGAAGCTCTCCCTTGGCAACTCAGAAATTAAAGTCACTACAAGACCCAGGGCCACTGCTCAGACACAACAGGCAAAGACGCTCCTCACTGCTTCTCGAGGGTGAGGTATCAGAACCGCAGACGTGGGATCTAAGAGCTGGAAGGGGCGTGAGACCCCACCCAGACCACCTCGTGCTCTAGCGGGGGTGGAAACTTCCAGCCAGGGCTCTTTGACAACCCCAGGCAGCCTCCCCATCCCTGAAACATCCGAGAGCATTCAGCTAGGTCACTGGTCATTAACCAATAGGGATCCAGCATTACTGTCTCTTGAAACAGTAAACCCCTCAGATTCCAAGAATCCATTGGAAAAAGTAAAATATCGAGGAGGGAAAAGTAAAATGTTACCAGTCAGGGTTCAATCAGAGAAGAACCACCAGGAATGATGCAGAATAAGGAGGTTGTTCAAGAGACTCACCTTAAGCAATTAAAGGAGCTGATAAGAGTCCCAGTTGTGCTGTTTCTTCTTCACCAGGAGTCGCTGGGCAGGTGGTCCAGAAAACAGCTGGATGTGCAGTGGAGGATGGATGGGCAGTGGGGGATGGGCGGGCAGTGGGGGATGGATGTGCAGTGGGGGATGGATGGGCAGTGGCGGATGGATGGGCAGCGGGATATGGATGGGCAGCGGGGTATGGATGGGCAGTGGGGGGGGATGGATGGGCAGTGGCAGAGAGCCAAGACACCTGAAGCCTGCAAGCGACCAGCTGGAACCACATCTGTCTCCCACCAGAACCCACGCTGGTCTTCCCTTCTCTAAGCCCTCATCCTCCCTGCGGCAGAAGACCTAAGGAGAAGTTAGTACTCACACCTGGCCCAGGATCTGGAAAAGCTGAAAGCAGAGTTCTGTGGAGCCGGACGGAGGAGCTGCTGCCCACACACCAAAAGTGCAACAGGGCCTGACTGACAGCGATGTCATCAAATACACGTGGATGTTGCTTCACTTCCACTGACAAGTCTCATGCAAATTTCTCTTGTGGCCAACCCTAACCAAAAAGGAACAGGGAAGGGAATTCCAGGAAACATAACTCGACTTAGCCAAAGTTGCTAACATTGCAAAACCACCACATACCACAAATATTAAATTAACTAGAATTATTTCAAAACACATCAGATTTGCCTATTGTTCTTCTCTGCTTCTACCCAGGAATAAGCAGTCTATCTACTTTGGACCCAAATCTAAGTTAATATACCATGTTTTGTCTAGTGTCTTTGTAAGAAGGAAAAGACCTGGATGGAGCGCTGGCTGGCAGAGGAGTTCTGCGCGCTGTGCGAGGCCACCTTTCTGCCACGTCCAGACCATCAGCTGCTGCCACACAGTTGAGAAAGCTCTGTCCTCGCAGGCTCAGTCTGCATGTCACTTTGTTATGTGCTTTTATTTGTAAATTGTATTAAGTGCCGTGAGGATAACGCAACGTGTGATCCCTGAGCTATTTTGACAGCTCTGTAGACAACCAGCCTTTCCTTCTTTGAAAGCTACAAGCATGTCTCTGTGTTCAGGTTCTGTATACTCCAGGAACTCAAAAAAAGACAATGATGGTTGAGAGCTGAAAAATGCCACTTTCTGTCAGTCTAGGGGAAGGGACTATGAGAATGCCTTTTATTAGTTTCTCAACTTTTCTGCCAGTTTGAAGTTAAAAAAAAAAAAAAGTGAAGTTAGGAAAAAACAGTAATTAGAGTAGGTGGGTACCTAGTCTAGCCACGTCAGATATTAAAATGTATTGTGAAATTATAATATTAAAACAGTGTGAAAAAATGAACAAAAACCAGCATGAAACAGTATGGACAGAAAGATCAATGAATCTGAATACAGTCCAGAACCAGATCCTCAATTACATGGAAATTTAATACATGAAAGGAGCACTGAACACAGCGGGGTTGGGGTGGGGGAATGCATTATTCAATAAATGTGGCTGCCTTCCCCTGTGTGACATTTCCTAGAATAACCTTAGCTATTTAACAGGTTTCTAAAATTACAGAACATCTTTCTTGATTGCACTCTAATGAATTGCTCTAGGAATGGTTTAAAGCCCCACTAAAATCCTGACCACCAAAGGCATTATAAAGACGAGCTTCTTTCACCAGAGTGGCCCAACAAACTCTAAAGGTCTAGCTCCCCACTCCCAGCTCAGTGCTTCCAATCCCTCCCTGGCTCCCTCAGACCCCTTTGTCTCCTCTGGCTGGATGTCTCTACCCGCCTTCCTTCCTGATGGGTAGAGAAAGCAGTTCTCAGAAGGTTGCCCTCTGAAGGAGGCAGATGCTGCCTTGACCTCTTCCCTTGGCTCTGGTTTCCAAGTTGTCTTTCTAGTTCACAGGGAATGAGCAATCTTGATATTTTTTAGTCCTTAGAAAATGCTAGAAGCTATTGATTTTTTCCCTGCGTCTAAATATTTTTAAATTATTTTTTCCATTTAGCTTGGAATGTTCATATTTCTGCTGTCATCCAGTTGTTTTATGCCCTACATTTTATCCCGGGTTCTAAGAACCTTACAAGATAGTGTTCAATCAAAATCCGAGGTTAGAATCAGATAAAGTTTAACTGAGAGATGCTAAACTAAGTGGGATCAATTTTAACCTTACAAATATACCTAAGGCTGTTTGGACACAAAAAACACCCTCTGAGGCTTGGAGGAATCTAGGGAGCCCCATGGGCCTCAGTGACCTCCCGATATCCCCTAGCTCCTGGTTTCCGTTTGCCTGCCTGGATCTGTTCGTACGTTCCATTTCTTTGCTTCTGCAATCTTTTCTTCCATTAGAACGTTTATGATGTGCAAAGTACTGCATTGAGTACTTTTGTGGTTACTCAAATTTCTTCATTTCCTAATCTCCCACAGAAATTCAGCAGCACTTGGGAGTTTTTCCTCTTCAGCCTTTTTTGTATCCCCGGCACAATGCCTGGCCCATCCAGTGGGCTCCGTGGACGCCTGCTGGGTGAGCGCTCTCCGCTCCGCTCCGAGTCTGCAAAGCTAGTAGAGCAAATGCGGGCTAAAACCTGCCTCAGAAATTGGAGTCCTGCCAGCGCTGACGTAATAAGAGGAAACCTAAACTGTATCTGCATCAAGGAAACCAGTTATCAGTGGGAGATGAACCCGACCAGGCTGTGGAAAGGGAGTCTTCAGTTTCCGACGACGACACGGGAGGGGCACCCTAAGCCGACACAGGAGCAATGCCAGAGGCCAGATAAAGACTTGCTACGACGGAAACACAACACACGCGCCTGGGTTAAGTCAGTTCTTTATGTTTTTATGTTTACGACCCACAGGACAGCCTCTACTGAGAAAAACGTCATGAAGGCGTCAAGGACACAGAGCTTCTTAAAATATTTCTCCCCTTCTCTTCATATTTTCAGTCTGCAAGCTAGACTGGATAATATGCACTGTCAATTAAAAAAAAAAAAAAAACTACGCAAAATAAAAATAAGTCCCAAGGAAGAGTTCTGTAAAGAATCCCTAATAGTTCAAACATTCCCACTTGGGTGACCACCGAGAGTAGGCTTTGCAGGGGGAGAGCGCGTCAAGGGAAGGGCTGGGGCATGGCAGTCTCCAGGGCGGCTGGACTGCTTCCCGTGTCCTCAGGGAGCGTCAACACCCCTGGTGGCCTTCGGTCACCTCCAACGCCTTTGGTTCCAAGCATCCTGGGATCCTGGCGGTCCCCCGACCACAGCCGGTAGGGGGAGGCAGCTACAGCCTGAGCTCGCGGTCGGGCTTCATGCTGAAGGGCTCCAGGCGCTCGGCCTCGGGCAGCAGGCTGTTGAGCCGCTCCAGCAGCGGCACTGTCTGGTCGATGCCCATCTGGATACGGCGCAGGATGGCCGACATCTCGTTGACCTTCTGGATCTGCTCGGCGTATTTGGCGTATCTTTTCTGGCGCTCCTGCATGAAGCTAAAGAGGGTTTCTACAGACAGATCCATCTGCAGGAGGGAGAGAAGTGAGACACATTCAATCCAGAGGAAACAAGTCCCGTCACAAGGCTGGGGGATGAGCACGAGGTGCGGAGCCCACAGGCCACGTGGGGGGCGACCAGCTTTGCAGGAAGCGGAATCGCTGGGCATAAAAACCTTCCAGGACACCGCCTGACCGGCTGCTGCCCCAGAACCCTCTGCAGAGGGAGACTGGGATGACAGCCTCCAGCTCTGCCTTCTGGGAGCATGAGCCATCTAGTCCTTGTTGAGACCCTGGGATTTCTAGCTCTTTCTCTCTACAGGAAAGAATCCTGGCTCAGAAACCCGGCAGACCAAGGTTTGACTCCGGCTCTGCCACTTGAGCTGCTAATATGTATGCTTTCTGTCTCAGGTCTTTCATCTGCAAAAATCAGGGGACTGATGGCAGACTTGCAGGGTTGCTGGGAGGACGAAATGAGATGACGACGTGCTCAGGACTCGGCTTTGTCCTCCCTCCTCCCTGGAGGCTGCAGACCACAGTCACTCCGGGAGAGCTGCCTGGAGGGGGTGGCACTCCCCGCCAGGACCACAGATGCCAACCAAGTCAAGTCTATATACCATGCGGGGCAAACGGAGGACTGCTTTGGGCACTCTCCCCCCAGTCAAGCAAACTTGAGGCTCTGGGTTCCCCTTTTGTGGCCTCTTTTCCTCCCCTGGCGAGGTTCTTTGGTACCTATCATCTGGATGAAAACAGGAGGAGGAGGGAACCGCCAGCGTGTCGGATGCCCGCACCCTTCCTCTGCATGGACCCGCATCCACTCCCTCCCCACTTGTTTCCTTCCGCAACCAGGGAGGAAACAGTCACACCCCCAAGACTCATGCTTCTGTTCCAAAGCTCAAATGGCACCTCAACCCTTCCTTCTTGTCCTCCCAGGAGCACGGCCCTTCCCAGCCCCAGCACCCAGCCAAGCGCTGGCCCTCAACGCGAGTTACCGCAGAGCCTCCGAAAACGGCGTGATAAAGACAAAAACAAAACAAACATTCTAACATATAAAAGACCCAAGCCAGGGCACCCCCTGAAAACAAAATAACCAATTCTATTTTGACGTTGTGCGTGTGGGGAGAGAGGGACGGTGCTGAGGAGCAGGGGGGCTGTTACAAGAACTCAGGGCTTATTTTGGTTGGTTCCGTTGGTTCTCCCGTCACTTGTTTTGAAATGCCTAGGGGACAACGAAAAGACAGCTGGTGAAGGGCTGGGGTGCGCAGGGAGGAAAATAATCCATCTGAATGGGAAACTCCAGACAAAGTGGAAACAGTTTCTATCTTCAGAGGGCTCTCTGCAAGCCTGTTCAGGCACTCAGCACTTTGGAGGTGGTGAGGCAGGAAACGATCGTCTTCCTCACAGTCGGCGCCAACCTTCTCAGGATGGCAATTCAGTCCAGCACCTAGGAACACTCCGCCCTCTGCGAGACTGTGGGAGCCAGCTGGGACCCACTCGTGGGCCAGCACAGCCCATGGAACAGCCTGCACCAGAATTCAGAACCTTCTCGGGTCATCACGTTTCGCTTGGCGGGGGCACTCCCGGCCCCCACCCCCCAACTCTACCAGACTAGACAGACTCCCGAGTCAGAGTTTATCTGAAATGGCCTCCAAGGCTCTACCTTATCATACCTAAGGCCCTTGGCAATCAACCCATCCCCTCCCCTATGGCCTGACTGACACACCTGATCAGACAGGTTTTACAACCATCTTAGCAAAGTTCTTGTTCGGTGGCATACACTTCCTTACACACTTCCACATCCAGCTGAAGCCACGTTTAAAGTGTCCAGAGCTTCTGTCCGAAGCCATGTCATGTTGAATGCTTAGGTGAGCACACTGAATTCAAGCACACTGTTCAAACATGTTTAGAGTATGTCTTCCAAGAGTCAATTCCATGACAGTCCCAGAGGGAAAAAAACACAGAAGAGGAAACTTAGGGCTGAGCGACCTCCAAGGTCTCACAGTGACAGAACCAAGACTAAAACCCAGATTTCCTCAGTCCAGCATCTTCCTTTTGCTGTATTTAATTGAGAGAGTATACCATTAGGGGCACACGAGATTTTAGTTGGTACGTGGCATGGCATTAAAGAGCATCAAATCACGTGATGGAAAAGTTATTGCCTTTTAAATCTTTTCCCATTCTTTCTGATTGTTGCAAGTAAAGTCTCAATTTGGTGCAGCTAAGACTTTAATACCTGGAAGAGTGTAATAAAATGGGCAATGCCTGCTTCTCATGCCCCGCCCTTTGCTCAGACAGTTCTGCTCCTGACCCCTACCCCTACCTAAGCATGTGCCCATGAACCCCAGGTACACACTTACTCCAGCATTTCTGACATGACTTTAGGCAATGTCATCTAATGCAATTCTGAATCTTACCATTTTGACAATCGGGAACATATTCACCTTTCCTGTTTCTATTCTGGCATGTAGACTCTAACAAGGAAGCATAAATACAACATACAGAGTCAACAGACATTTATCGAGTACTACCGTGTGCCATGCACCATGCAAAGTCCTAGCGACATAGATATTAAGAACCAAAACTATTTACACCCACACGGCTTACTGTGTACATTAACATGACTTTTCTTTTCCACTCTCTTTGTTAACATGACTTTACTATTCCAGGAAACTCAGGCCCAGAAGGAGGAATGTTGCAAATAACTTTGTTTCAGGAACTTCCAGAGGAGCCATTTAAATGAAAAGACTACTAGATTTTCCAATAGACAGAGAATGACTATTTATTCCCCGTGACTCTTGCCTCAAAACCCTGGCCTTGCTGTGACCACATGACTGAGTACTAGTCAGCGGCATGTATATGAGAAAGTCTCTCACGGAACTTCCGGGCGCCTTTCCTAAAAGTTAGCTGGCATGCTCCTCCTCTCCTTTGTCCCTTCCCTCCCTCTGCTGCTGCTGAAATGCAGATGCAGCCCCCATGGACCACGAGAATAATTAAGCTCATAATCTGTGGGTCGGCAGAGCAGTGAACTAGAAGAAGTCTGGGTCCATGAGGCTTTTTCCCCATGAGAGTCGTACCAGGTGTGGGAGAGAACAACAAATTTCCATTTTGACTGTATAGCCCAGGAAACTCTGTTCAGTACTCTGTAATGACCTATATGGAAAAAGAAACTGAAAAAGAGTGAATATATGTATATGTATAACTGATTCACTTTGCTGTCCAGCAGAAACACAACACTGTAAATCAACTAGACTCCAATAAAAATTAATTTAAAAGAAACAAACAAGGTCGGGACTTCCCCTGGTGGCGCAGTGGTTAAGACTCCGCACTCCCATTGCAGGAGGTCTGGGTTCAATCCCTGGTCAGGGAACTAGATCCCACATTCATGCCGCAACTAAGAGTTCACATACCTCAACTAAGGAGCCCGTGGGCCTCAATTAAGAAGCCCGCCTGCCACAACTAAGACCCGGTGCAACCAACTAACTAACTAACTAAATATTTAAAAAAAAAAAAAAAAACAAGGTAAAAAAAAATTTCCATTCTGTATAAGCCACCATAATTCTGGGTCTCTGTAACACCAGTTCGATTTAATCTTACACTGATAGAATGAATGTGATAAAGTCCCTGCCCTAAGGAACTCACTGTTTACTCTTAAACTCATATTTCAAACCTTGCCCCACATATTCATATACCATCTCTGGTGGCAGTACCTTTCAAAGGGCAGGTGAAAAAGGAGGTGAGATTATTTGTGGGTGTAAGTGCAGGCTTTACTATGACATTAGACATCTACAGAAGGGGCTCAAAGTCGTTCCAAATACCTTATGTGGATGGGGCATCCTATTTGCCCACCTGGTCGGTCCACTGCCAGCAATGGATCCAAAATATTAGCAAATCAAATCCAGAATCATACAGAAAAGATAGCATATCATTACCAAGTGGGGTTTATCTCAAGGATGTAAGCTTTTTCAGCATCTGAAAATCAAAAGTAATTTGTCATTTCAATATAATAAAGGTTAAAAATCATACAATCATTTCAACAGACACAGAAAAAGCATTCAACAAATTATGAAAAATTTCAGCAAATTAGGAACAGAAGGAAACTTCTTCAGTCTGATAAAGGGCATCTGTGAAAACCCAACAGCTAACATCACAGTTAGTGGTGAAAGACACTTTTCTCCCTAAGATCAGGAATAAGGCAAGAATGCCCATTCTCATCACTTCTATTCAAAGTTGTACTAGAGGTCCTAGCCACTGCAATAAGCCAACCAAAGGAAATAAAAGGCACAGGAACTGGTGAGGAATAAATAAAAGGGTCTTAATCTGCAGAGGACATGATGTACCTAGAAAATCTTAAGGAAGCTTAGAACCAAAAACTAATAAAACCATCAAGTGAATTCAGCAGGGTTGCAAGATACATGGTCAACATACAAAAATCAATTGTATTTCTATATATTTGCAATGAACAACTGGACAATGGAATAAAAAATACAAAATTTACAATTGCATCAACATAAAAAACTTAGAGAAAATGTCACAAAATATGTATAAGACCTACACACTGATATTACAAAACCCTGCAATGAAAAATTAAAGGAGATCTCAAAAATGGAGAGGTATACCATGTTCATGAATTGGAAGATTCAACATCATTAAGATGTCAGTTCTTGCCAAATCAATTTATAGATTCATTTGCAATCTGAATCAAAATTCTAGATGGCTTTTTTTGGTAGGGATTTGATAAGCTGATTCTAAGTAAACAGAATGGTCAAATGAATTTTGAAAAAGAACAAAGTCTGAAGACTTACAGTAATTCTTTCAAGACTTAATTTAAAGCTACAGGGCGGAGTCAAGATGGTGGTGTGGGTAGATGTGGAGTTAGAGTCTCCCCACAACTAGGGCGCCTGTCAGCTGCTGGTGAGGGATTCTGAGGCCCAGGGGATGGGAGAAACCCCAAAGTGAACCGGTAGGACATAGAGGGACTGAGGAGGGAGGAGAAGTGGAGGCCAGACAGGATCAGTGCCCCTGAGGTCAGGGAGATCAGGAGAGGCAGGTGGGAGGGACTCTCCAGGAAGAGGAGCGGAGGGTGATCACCTGGCCCACTCAGGCCTGGGAGCATGCTGAGCTCCCAAGGTGTTACCCCTGCCATAAAGCCCCATCCAGGCCACGTGGATCCTCGAGGCATAGGAGGGAGGCCAAGGAGCAGGAGAAGAGAGGAGGGCATTTGCCCCACTCACTCAAGCCCAGGAAGCCTGCTAGGCTCCCAGGTGAGATGTCCTTCCCTCTGAGACCAGGGGTGGGGGGCATGCCTGGGCCCCTTCTGTTCCTTGAGCCTAAGCCCCACCCCCCACCCCCCACAGCCCCCTGGGGCCTTTTCCAGCCCTGTGGGTCCTGAGCACTGGCCCCGCTCACCACCCAAACCTCACTCTTGCTTAGGCCCCACCCTCTAGAGCCAAGTTCTTCCCCCCTCCCTTTTTTTTCCCCTCCTCCTCTTTTTCACTATTGTGGTACTGATGTACCTTCTGGTTGTTGATGCCTCTATATTTTAATTTTTATATTCTTTCTAATATATCTGTTAGTTTCCTAGTCTAATTTTATTTTTCACTTTGTTATTGTTCTTTTTTTTTTTTTTTTGCCACCCCAGGCATCTTGCAGGATCTTGGTTCATGAGCCCGGGGTCAAGCCGAAGCTCCTGCAGTGGGAGCTCCGAGTCCGAACCACTGGACTAACAGAGAACCTCAGAACCCAGGGAATATTCATCAGAGTGAGGTCTCACAGAGTTCCTCATCTCAGCACCAAGACCCAGCTCTACCCAATAGCCTATAAACTCCAGTGTTGGAAGCCTCAGGCCAAACAACCAATAAGACAGAAACACAATCCCACTCATAAAAAAAAAAAAACAAACATAGACGGCAAAAAAATTTTTCACAGATGAAGGAGCAAGGTAAAAAACCTACAAGACCAAATAAATGAAGAGGAAATAAGCAATCTACCTGAAAAAGAATTCAGAGTAATTATAGTAAAGGTGATCCAGAATCTCAGAAATAGAATGGAGGCACAGACTGAGAAAATATAAGAAATGTTTACCAAAGATCTAGAAGAACTAAAGAACAAACAAACAGAGATGAACAACATGATAGTTGAAATGAAAAATACACTAGAAGGAATCAATAACAGAATAACTGAGGCAGAAGAACGAATAAGTGAGCTGGAAGACAAAATGATGGAAAGAACTGCCAAGGAGCAGAATAAAGAAAAAAGAATGAAAAGAATTGATGACAATCTCAGCGACCTCTGGGATAACACTAAATGCACCAACACTCGAATTATAGGGGTTCCAGAAGAAGAGAAAAAGAAAGGATCTGAGAAAATATTTGAAGAGATTATAGTTGAAAACTCCCCTAACATGGGAAATGAAATAGTCACCCGAGTCCAGGAAGCACAGAGAGTCCCATATAGGATAAACCCTAGGAAAAACACACCAAGACACATATTAATCCAACAAACAAAAATTAAATTCAAAGAAAAAATATTAAAAGCAGCAAGGGAAAAAAAAAAATAACATACAAAGCAATCCCCATAAGGTTATCAGCTGATTTTTTAGTGGAAGCTCTGCAGGCCAGAAGGGAGTGGCAGGATATACTTAAAGTGATGAAAGAGAAAAACCTACAACCAAGATTACTCTACCCAGCAAGGATCTCATTCAGATTCGATGGAGAAGTCAGAAGCTTTTCAGACATGCAAAAGCTAAGAGAATTCAGCACCACCAAACCTGCTTTACAACAAATGCTAAAGAAACTTCTCTAAGCAGGAAACACAAGAGAAGAAAAACACCTACAAAAACAAACCCAAAACAATTAAGTAAATGGTAAGAGGAACATACATATCAATAATAACCTTGAATGTAAATGGATTAAATGCTCCAACCAAAAGACAGAGACTGGCTGAATAGATACAAAAACAAGACCCATATATATGCTATCTACAACAGACCCACTTCAGACCCAGGGACACATACAGACTGAAAGTGAAGGGATGGAAAAAGATATTCCATTCCAATGGAAATCAAAAGAAAGCTGGAGTAGCAATACTTGTATCAGATAAAATAGACTTTAAAACAAAGACTCTTACAAGAGATAAGGAGGGACACTACATAATGATCAAAGGATCAGTCCAAGAAGAAAATATAACAATTATAAATGTTTATGCACCCAACATAGGAGCACCTCAATACATAAGGCAAATGCTAACAACCATGAAAGGAGAAATCGACAGTAACACAATAACAGTACGGGACTTTAACACACCACTTACACCAATGGACAGATCATCCAAACAAATAATAAGGAAACACAAGCTTTAAATGACACAATAGACCAGATAGATCTAAGTGATATTTACAGAACATTCCACCCAAAAGTGACAGAATACATTCTTCTCAAGTGCACATGGAACATTCTCCAGGATAGATCACATCTTGGGTCAACAATCAAGCCTCGGAAAATTTAAGAAAATTGAAATCGTATCAAGCATCTTTTCTGACCACAACGTTATGATGTTGGAAATCAATTACAGGAAAAAAAACTAAAAAACACAAATACATGGAGGTTAAACAGTGCGCTACTAAATAACCAAGAGATCACTGAAGAAATCAAAGAAGACATTAAAAAACACAGAGAAACAAATGACAATGAAAATACAATGACCCAAAACCTGTGGGATGCAGCAAAAGCAGTTCGAAGAGGGAAGTATAGAGCAATACAATCTCACCTCAAGAAACAAGAAAAATCTCAAATAAACAATCTAACCCTACACTTAAAACAAGTAGAGAAAGAAGAACAAAGAAAACCCAAAGTCAGTAGAAGGAAAGAAATAATAAATATCACAGCAGAAATAAATGAAATAGAAATGAAAAAACAATAGCAAAGATCAATAAAACTAAAACCTGGTTCTTTGAGAAAATAAACAAAATTGATAAACCCTTAGCCAGACTCAGCAAGAAAAAAATGGGAGAGGACACAAATCAATAAATTTAGAAATGAAAAAGGAGAAATCACAACTGACACTGCAGAAATACAAAGGATTATAAGAGACTACTACAAACAACTATATGCCAATAAAATGGACAACCATGAAGAAATGGACAAATTCTTGGAAAGGTACAATTTTCCAAGAGTGAACCAGGAAGAATTAGAAAATATAAACAGACCTATCACAAGTAATGAAATGGAAACCATAATTAAAAATATTCCAACAAACAAAAGCCCAGGACCAGATGGCTTCACAGGTGAATTTTATCAAACATTTAGAGAAAAGCTAACACCAGTCCTCCTCCAACACTTCCAAAAAATTGCAGGAGAAACATTCTCAAATTCATTCTATGAAGGCAGCATCACCCTGATACCAAAACCAGAAAAAGATATCACAAAAAAAAGAAAATTATAGACCAATATCACTGATGAACATAGATGCAAAAATCCTCAACAAAATACTAGCAAACAGAATCCAACACCACATTAAAAGGATCACACACCATGATCAAATGGGATTTACCCCAGGGATGCAAGGATTCTTCAATATATGCAAATCAATCAATGTGATACACCACATTAACAAATTAAGGAATAAAAACCATATGATCATCTCAATAGATGCAGAAAAAGCTTTTGACAAAATTCAACACCCATTTATGATAAAAACTCTCCAGAAAATGGGCATAGAGGGAACCTACCTCAACATAATAAAGGCCATATATGACAAATCCACAGCAAGCATCATACTCAATGGTGAAAAACTGAAAGCATTTCCACTAAGATCAGGAACAAGACAAGGATGTCCACTCCAGCTGCTCTTATTCAACATAGTTTTGGAAGAGCCAGCCACAGCAATCAGAGAAGAAAAAGAAATAAAGGAATACAAATTGGAAAAGAAGACATAAAACTGTCACTGTTTGCTGATGACATGATTCTATACATAGAAAATCCTAAAGATGCCACCAGAAAACTACTAGAACTAATTAATGAATTTGGTAAGGTTGCAGGATACAAAATTAATCCACAGAAATCTCTTGCATTCCTATACACCAACAACAAAAAATCAAAAAGAGAAATTAAGGAAATACTCCCATTTACCACTGCAACAAAAAGAATAAAATACCTAGGAATAAACCTGCCTAAAAAGGTGAAAGACTTGTACTCAGAAAACTATAAAACACTGATGAAAGAAATCAAAGATGACATAAACAGATGGAGAAATATACCATGTTCTTGGATTAGAAGAATCAATATTGTGAAAATGACTATACTACCCAAAGCAATCTACAGATTCAATGCAATCCCTAATAAACTACGAATGGCATTCTTCACAGAATTAGAACAATAAATTTTACAATTCGTATGGAAACACAAAAGACCCCAAATAGCCAAAGCAATCCTGAGAAAGAAAAGTGGAGTTGGAGGAATCAAGGCTCCCCGACTTCAAACTATACCACAAAGCTACAGTAATCAAGAACAGTATGGTACTGGCACAAAAACAGGAATAGAGATCAATGGTACAGGACAGAAAGCCCAGAGATAGACCCACACACATATGGGCACCTAATTTAGGACAAAGGAGGCAAGAACATACAATGGAGAAAAGACAGCCTCTTCAATAAGTGGTGCTGGGAAAACTGGACAGCTACATGTAAAAGAACGAAATTAGAACACTACCTAACACCATACACAAAAATAAACTCCACATGGATTAAAGACTTAAATGTAAGACCAAACACTATAAAACTCTTAGAGGAAAGCATAGGAAAAACATTCTTTGACATAAACCACAGCAAGTCCTTTTTTGACCCACCTCCTACAGTAACGGAAATAAAAACAAAAATAAACAAATGGGACTTAATTAATCTTAAAATCTTTTGCATAGCAAAGGAAACCATAAACAAGGCAAAAAGACAACCCTCAGAATGGGAGAAAATATTTGCAAATGAAACAACAGACAAAGGATTAATTTCCAAAATATACAAAGAGCTCATGGAGCTCAATATCAAAAAAAACAAACAATCCAGTTAAAAAATGGACGGAAAACCTAAATAGACATTTCACCAAGGAAGACATACAGGTGGCCAAGAGGCATATGGAAAGATGCTCAACATCACTAATTATTAGAGAAATGCAAATCAAAACTACAATGAGGTATCACCTCACACCAGTCAGAATGGCCATTATCAAAAAAGCTAGAAACAGGGCTTCCCTGGTGGCGCAGTGGTTGGGAGTCCGCCTGCTGATGCAGGGGACGCGGGTTCATGCCCCATTCCGGGAGGATCCCGCATGCCGCGAAGCTGCTGGGCCCGTGAGCCATGGCCGCTGGGCCTGCGCCTCCGGAGCCTGTGCTCCGCAGTGGGAGAGGCCACAGCAGTGAGAGGCCCGCGTACCGAAAAAAAGAAAAAAAAAGCTAGAAACAATAAATGCTAGAAAGGGTGTGGTGAAAGGGAACCCTCCTGCACTGTTGGTGGGGATGTAAATTGATACAACCACTATGGAAAACAGTATGGAGGTTCCTTAAGAAACTAAAAATAGAACTACCATATGACCCAGCAATCCCACTACTGGGCATATACCCTGAGAAAACCATAATTCAAAAAGAGGCATGTACCACAATGTTCACTGCAGCACTATTTACAATAGCCAAGATGTGGAACCAACCTAAACGTCCATTGACAGAGGAATGGATACAGAAGATGTGACACATATATACTATGTAATATTACTCATCCATAAAAAGAAGTGAAATTGAGTTATTTGTAGTGAGGTGGATGGACAGAGTCTGTCTTACAAAGTGAAGTAAGTCAGAAAGAGAAAAACAAATACTGTATGCTAACGCATATATATGGAATCTAAAAAAAAAAAAAAATGGTACTGATGAACCTAGTTGCAGGGCAGGAATAAAGAGGTAGATATAGAGAATGGACTTGATGACATGGGGTGGGAGGGCGAAGTGAGAGCAGCATCGACATATACACTACCAAATGTAAAATAGCTGGCTGGTGGGAAGCAGCAGCATAACACAGGGAGATCGGCTCGGTGCTTTGCGCTGACTAGTGGGGTGGGATAGAGAAGATGGGAGGGAGGCTCAAGAAGGAGGGGATATGGGTACATGTGTATGCATATGGCTGATTCGCTTTGTTGTGCAACAGAAACTAACACAATATTGTGAAGCAATTTTATACTCCAATTTTATACTCCAATTATAAAACAATTATGAAACAACAGATTAATCTCCTTAATTATACTCCCATTATATACTCCAATTATACTCCAAAAAAAGCTATGGTAATCAGGATTGGCACAGAGACATATACAGATCAATGAAACTGAACAGAGTGTAGAAACAGATCTAAACATACATGGGTCAATTGATTTTTTTTTTTTTTTACAAAGTTTTCAAGGTAATTTAATGGGGAAAAGAAAGTTTTTCAACAATTTTTGGAAGAACCCAATAAAACGTGAACCCCTACACCTCACCCCATACACAAAAATTAGCATGAAATGGATCACAGACGTAAACATAGAAGCTAAAACTATACAACTTTTACAAGAAAAACCTTTGCTACCTTGCAGTAGGCAAAGATTTCTTAAACAGGTCCAGAACACATTAACCATAAGACAAAAAATGGTTAAATTGATCTTCATCAAAATTTAAAGCTTCTCCTTGAAAGATACCATTAAGAAAACGATAAGGCAAGCCACAGACTAAGAGAAGAAATATTATCTACTGATCAACATCTTAAAATAGACATATCCAGAATATATAAAGACCTCTTACAACTCAATATTAAGAAAAAAATCCAAATTTGGGATCTTTTCAGGAGAACTGACCTGGGCCTCTGTCTCAAAACCTTCATTGAATTTCTTTAAAAAATCTGCTTTTGGGATTCCCTGGTGGCGCAGTGGTTGGGGGTCCGCCTGCCGATGCAGGGGACACGGGTTCGTGCCCCGGTCCGGGAAGATCCCACATGCCGCGGAGCGGCTGGGCCTGTGAGCCATGGCCACTGAGCCTGCGCGTCCAGAGCCTGTGCTGCGCAACGGGAGAGGCCACAACAGGGAGAGGACTGCATACCGCAAAAAAAAAAAAAAAACTGCTTTTGAGATCCTTAAAAGGGGAATTTAGATCCCTTCCAGGAAAGTAAGCCTCCAACTGATGAGCTGAATAACTACTAAATTTATTAAAAAGAAAAGGAGGGGAGAGGAGGCCAGTGAAGAGCCACTGGAAACGGGCTGGGAGCCTACAGAAAAGTCCTGCCAGAGATGAGCTTGAAGTGGGATCTGGTCCTCTTGGGACAAAAGGTCCAAGGAAGTAAAAGAGTAAAACTTGCTTGAAGATTGAACCCACGGGCACTGTTAAGTTGGACTACAGACCAGGAAAATGGGAGTCGCTAGATGTTAACCAGACAATAGTCTCCCCAGAGCTCATTTGGGGAAGGTCTGACACAGTGTGGAAGGGAAGACATTCTGGTCAATTTTCACATCACTTTGAGGACTCTGGAGGCTTCAGGTCCATGACCAAGATTATCCTGGATGCCATCCCTGTCTCTGGATAGTTACTGCTACCAGACGAGAAGTGGCTATTCATGACACCAATGTCCATGAGGTTGCACACTTCACCTCGGGAGGGACCTGTTTCATGGACGCTCCCGCCCTGGCTGAGCTGCGGTGGCAGAAAAGGACTCAGTGGTTTTCAGACCCGCTGGCTTAAATTCTCAATAGTTCACCTCCCAAGGTTTCACCAGAGCTTTCACCTCACGTGTGAAATGACCATCCAGAGCCTGGGAATAATCTGTTTACACACTGGAGGCATCCTGAGCTGGAGGTGAGTGACTTAGAATCGCTCTGAGAGGGGAGGGCTTCTCTCAGAAGGGGAGGGGGCTTCGACAGAAACAACGAAATAAACAAAGAATTATTGTGAGGCCTGAGTCACCAAGCTTTACAGACAACTATATGTAGCTTGCAGGTGAAGATAGCAGTGTCAGACAGAACTGGGTCAAAGTCTTGGTTGTGCATATGATTATCTTTGCAACCTTGAACCAATTACTTAACCTCATTGAGCTTCAGTTTCTTCACCCTTAAACTGGGGATAATGATTGGTCTTATCTCACGGGATTAAATGTGAGGAATAAATGAGATAAGGAACAGTCCCAGATAAACAGAGCTCCAGGGAAGTCAAGTGGTTAGGACTCTGCCCTTCCATTGCAGGAGACACAGGTTCCATCCCTGGTTGAGGAACTAAGATCCTGCAAGCCGCACAGCATGGCCAAAAAAAAAAAAACCAAACCAAAAAATACCCCAGAGCTCCATAAATTATAAAATATATGTGAACTGAAAGAGAAACTATGTCTAGAAACCTCTTTTACATGAAAAATGGAAAAGCAAGATTAAGTAAATAAGGGCAGAAAAAAATGACATTTGAAGATATCCAAACGGGCACATGTATCTCTGCTGCAAAGGCAGGGAGCTATTGTTACGCCTCATCCCTGCTACACTAACTATCTTCAAGGCTTATGCAATCACTCAGAGGACAGTCTACCATTGTGTTTTTTGCTGACATGTTTTATTTTTGTTCTGAACTTCTGCTACTGAAAATCCTACAAAGAGTCACATTACTCACCCCAAAGTTCCCTTACAGAAACATTTCACACTACTTAATAACTGAAATCATTATTCACCTACAAGTCCTTCCATGTGTTTTTGATTTATATGTTCAGCCATGAGAATGAGTTACTATTACCACTGTTTGCTGCTACCCAACACAGTAAAATTTTAAAATACCCATGAACTTGCAGATTTTTTTTTTTTTTTCAAAAATACTTTGAAAACAAGCAGAAGAGCTTTAATAAATGACATCTTCTCCAACAAGAGTACACTGCTTCAAAAATTATTTTTAGGGGCTTCCCTGGTGGCGCAGTGGTTGAGGGTCCGCCTGCCGATGCAGGGGACACGGGTTCGTGCCCCGGTCCGGGAAGATCCCACATGCCAAGGAGCGGCTGGCCCCGTGAGCCATGGCCTCTGAGCCTGTGCGTCCGGAGCCTGTGCTCCGCAATGGGAGAGGCCGCGACATGGAGAGGCCCGCATACCACAAAAAAAAAAAAAAAAAAATTATTTTTAGAAATTTCCTGAGGACGTTCCTGGTGGCGCAGTGGATAAGACTCCATGCTCCCAATGCAGGGGGCCCGGGTTTGATCCCTGGGCAGGGAACTAGATCCCACACGCATGCTGCAACTAAGGGTTCGCATGCCACAACTAAGGAGCCCACCTGCCACAACTAAGACCCGGTGCAACCAAATAAATAAATAAGTATTAAAAATACAAAATTCCTGGGCTTCCCTGGTGGCACAGTGGTTGAGAGTCCGCCTGCCGATGCAGGGGACGCGGGTTCGTGCCCCGGTCCTGGAAGATCCCACATGCCGCGAAACGGCTGGGACCGTGAGCCATGGCCGCTGAGCCTGCACGTCCGGAGCCTGTGCTCCGCAATGGGACAGGCCACAGCAGTGAGAGGCCCGCGTACCAAAAAAAAAAAAAAAAAAAAAAAAAAAATTCCTGATAGAATAAGCTTTGATGCTGGTTTGGGACAGGTGGAAGATGTCTAAATGCTTGATGTAACTTCCTTTTCAAAGTAAAGGTAACCTTGTCAAAGTAGGGATACATACTACAAGGGCTTATCGTTCTAAGTTAGAAAAAGACGTGTGAACAACAGTAAAAGCTTCAGAAAGAAGACTGTACATCTTCTAAATTCTAAAACCTTAAGTTGTAGATAGGTTCAAGGTGGTCAAAAGCAAATTTAACTTTTTCATAGATCAAAAGAAAATGAATAGGTAAATTGTGTTTCACAGTAAACAAAATTCAAGTCTATACGATCAACAGACTGTTGCTTTTCCTCTCCCTCAGTAACTTAAGGTTTCTAAAAATGTTAAAAAATATTTCTTAAGGACTTAATTGAGACTACATTTTAAAAAGTCACTCATCTTTCCCACCCTTTAAATGTTCAGCTCTTAATGTTAACTTAAGCCTCAAGGTCAATTTTTATTTGGTCTCAAACAGTTCACTTTCTCTGCACTCATTTTACATTTAAATTACAGTTTCCCAAGGAGGTCAATTTAGGAACATGGGGGTTGGGAGGTGGAGGCCACGATGGGCTGAGGCCAGCAAACCAAGGGCTGCTATCTTCTCAAACTCCAAACCCAGGGCTTCCCTGGTGGTGCAGTGGTTAAGAATCTGCCTGCCAACGCAGGGTACACGGGTTCGAGCTCTGGTCCAGGAAGATCCCACATGCCGAGGAGCAACTAAGCCCATGCACCACAACTACTGAGCCCGCGCCCTAGAGCCCGTGAGCCACGAGTACTGAAGCCTGTGTGTCTAGAGCCCGTGCTCCGCAACCAGAGAAGCCACCAAAATAAGAAGCCCGTGCATCGCAATGAAGAGTAGCCCCCGCTCGCCACAACTAGAGAAAGACCGAACGCAGCAACGAAGACCCAAGGCAGCCAAAACAAAAACAAAAACAAAAAAAACCCGCTCCAAACCCAGCCCCAGCTTTGTACTTTCGATGGATATCCTTCTGTGCCCCCAAATGTAATGAATACACAGAGATGCACATTTCTGCTTTTATTGTAATTTTTTTCTAGCTAGAGGGGCTAAATGGAAAATTGAGAATTCATTCTGTTTTACAGCTATCCAAAAAATGAATTTTCAGGTCAATAACAATCTATGGGGACGTGGCCATGCCTCTAATGTCTTTTTGGAGATGGGTATATCACTGATTTTTAGCAATGTAGGCTCACCCCCCCATCCTTGACATGGCTAATAATTCACTAACATAAAAAGAAAGAAGTCAGAAGGCTTGAATTTAAATCCTACTAGTTATGTGACCTTGGACACATCACAAACTGAGTCTGAGCTTCTACTTTTTAAAAATGGGAATAATAACACCCGTCCGTCTGTCCATCCATCCAATTTTACAGTAATGTTATAAAGATTACAAATGAGAGGATATATATAAGAGTGATCTAAAAACAGATCAGAGGTATAAAAATGTAATGTTATGTGATTATAAAAAATTCCACTGAATGGCCAAATATGCTTGGAGATTTGTTTTTCATAGTACTGAAATAAAACTAAGAAATTCTCCAATTATATGATCCCATTCAAAAGAAACTGCCTCAACGTTTTATAAAAAGCTTCACCCTTTCATGTGTTCTGAATCTCAGAACTACCATTTCTCCCGATTAGAGAGCAGTTAGCAGTTAGTACTCTATAAATTAGTACTGTCCCAGGGGCAAAACCTGGTGTTGTAAATACAGCTTGAAATTCTCCAAAGAAGATGTAAAAATGGCCACTGGACACATGAAAAGGGATTCAACATCTTTAGTCATTAGGAAAATGAAAACCTAAACCACAAAGAGCTTACTACTTTACGCTCACTAATATGGCTGAAATAAAAAGCCAGGCAATAACAAGTGTTGCTGAAGGTGTGGAGAAACTGGAAGGCTTGTGCACTGCTATGGGGAACGTAAGTGGTGCGGCACTTGGGAAAACAGTTTCGTTTTGCCAAAAGTTAAACACAGAGTCACCATATGACCCAGCGATCTCACTCTTAGACATATACTCAAGAGAACTGAAACGTATGTTCACACAAAAACTTGTAAGCAGAGACTTCCCTGGTGGTCCAGTGCGTGGGACTCCACGCTCCCAATGCAGGCAGCCTGGGTTCGATCCCTGGTCAGGGAACTAGATCCTGCATGCCGCAAGGAAAATCTGTGTTTTCTGGCTTTCTGACCGTCCTCCAGATGACCATCCCCACAGAGGATTAGGAGCTCTCTGTGGGAACCTTCTCCCGGGTGCCTCTCTCTTGCACAATGGACAAACAATGGGCAGACGTTTTCAAAAATTATGCCATAGGCTAAATGACACCAATTACCACATACTGGACATTTTGAAGTGACTCTGTTTCTGAAGGCAACAGTTTACAATGACAGCTTATAAGGGTAAACGCTTGCCATTTATTCTCATATCACACCCTTGATCTGTAAGTCAGACAAGAAGAGAAATCCCTCTCTGGCAAACCTCAGTCTAGACGGTCTACCAAAAACAAAAACTGAAATCCATACTAGTGGGACTGTTTCTTTTAGCAATCTATGTATATCATACTAGGATGACCAGGAAGGTGCAACACAGTATATAATATTTAGTAATTCCCTAGGTATTTTAATGTAATAAAATAATGTATAACAGTTACAACTACTATTCACTGAGTATCAATTAAATGTCAGGCATTGTACTATGTACTACACATACATTATCTTTATTCCTCGCAATAGGCCTACAGGGAAAATTCCCTTCTCCTACTAGAGCTGCAGGATCAGGGAGTCAGAGATCATAAAAATGTGTCCAGGGTAACACAGCTTGTACTAGCAGTGAAGCCAGAATTCAAACCCGTGCTTTTTAGCCTAATATTCGCCTATCTTTTCTACAGAGCTCATTAACTCAAATATCAATTCATTTCAATTAAATATACACCATGTTGGGCAATGTGTTCAGGACCTTTTTGAAATTCTTGACAGATGAATTTAAATGGCAAGTTTTACAGTTTTCCAGTAGAATGAAAGAACACTTTTGTTTCTAATTTAACCGCCATTTCTTTTTTTAATAACAAAAAGAACAAGTTTCCAGACATAATATGAACATTCACAAAACAAAAACTAAGAGGAAACCAACGGGAATAAACTACTTGTTAGCAGATAAACTTGAATGACATTTTCACTGGCAAAGTCTGTTTGTACACTTTGTACTCTGATTTTTCACTTGTATAAGCATTTCACAATCCTTGACTTCACAGAGGGGGCTCCAGGACATGGAATTTTAGCGCTGCAGGGGTCCTTAGAGATCATTCAATCCCACCCCCCTCACTTTACAGAGGGAGGCCACCCCAGAGTGGGTCAGTCCACACAGCAGGTACTGCCAGAGCCAGAGCTGCACTCCAGATCTGCTGATTGAAGGGCCACCACACAACACTACTGCCAACTTTTCCACAGCTAGCTCTACCTTGTCAAATGAGTTTAACTGTGTGTCACAACTGTGATCTAAAACAAAATTTCTCCAGACTTGCAGACGTAGAGAACAGACTTCCGTTGCCAAAGGGGCGGGGGAGGGATGGATTGGGACTCTGGGGTTAGCAGATGTGAACTAGTATACAGAGAATGGATAAACAACAAGGTCCTACTGTAGAGCACAGGGAACTATATTCAATATCCTATGATAAACCATCATGAAAAAGAATGTGAAAAAGAATGTAGGGACTTCCCTGGTGACGCAGTGGTTAAGAATCCGCCTGCCAAGGCAGGGACACAGGTTCGAGCACTGGTTGGGGAAGATCCCACATGCCGCAGAGCAACTAAGCCCGTGCACCACAACTACTGAGCCTGCGCTCTAGAGCCATGAGCCACAACTACTGAGCCCATGTGCCACAACTACTGAAGCCTGTGCGCCTAGAGCCCATGCTCTGCAACAAAGAGAAGCCCACGCACCACAACGAAGAGGAGCCCCTGCTGGCCACACTAGAGAAAGCCCGCGCACAGCAATGAAGACCCAATGCAGCCTATATATATATAAATGTATATATATGAATCACTTTGTTGTACAGCAGAAAGTAACACAACACTGTAAACCAACTAAACTTCAATAAAAAAAGAAATAAATGAATAAAACAAAGTTTCTCAAGACACCATTTCTGGCCATAAAGAACACAAAAATCTACTATGAATTGATGTCAAAATCAAATGACAGGGACTTCCCTGGTGGCACAGTGGTTAAGAATCTGCCTGCCAATGCAGGGGACATGGGTTCTATCCCTGGTCCAGGAAGATCCCACATGCCACGGGGCAACTAAGCCCGTGCGCCACAACTACTGAGCCCGTGCTCTAGAGCCCGTGAGCCAGATCTACTGAAGCCCCCGCGCCTAGAGCCTGTGCTCCGCAACGAGAAGCCTGCGCACTGCAATGAAGAGCAGCCCCAGCTTGCTGCAACTAGAGAAAGCCCATGCACAGCAACAAAGACCCAATGCAGCCAAAAAATACATAAAATTAAAAATAATTTTTTTAAATAATAATAATAAAAATTTAAAAGAAATCAAATGACAGGGTCAAATCAAATGTCCCTATGTCCATCTGGAATAGGAACCTCTCAGGTGGGCCTAGACCTGCAGTTAGAAGGATGTCAGTCACAATTGTGCACAGTTTCTGTGTCCTGGAATTACGTAAGCCTTCTCCAGCTCCTTATTAGTCTGCCATTTCCTGTTGCGCAAGGGAGAAACAATGGGCAGACTGTCCCCAGTGTTTTCATTAATTACACCACAGACTGAATGGCATTGATTACCACATAATGGACATTTTGCAGTGACCCTGTTTCCTTTGTTCAAACAATGTATCTAAATGTCTCAGTAAAGGAACACCTTCTATTTGGACCTTCAGGAGAATGAAGAGATACTGGGATCTCAGGAGTCTGAATTGCATCACTGTGCCCCAATAATTATTTTATGACTTGTCCAACTTCCCCGTGTGCCTTCTTACCCTCGGAGGCATTATGTTTAGGCAGGAAGGGAGGAAAGAAATCTCAAAACCTTTAAGCGGGCCCCAAAGCTCAAAACATAAACGTCAGGCAGATCACACACACACACCCCGCCCATCCCCCATCCCCCTGGAAAAGGGCTAGAGTGACACTGAAAGGCAGCAAAACAAGAAGAGAAAAAGATCAGGGTAAAAATCAAAACTCAAGGGCAGAAATTCCACTCCTCCCTCCCCTGGGAGACTCTCACTGCACTCTACGGAAGATACTGATACTAGTTCAGGGGCCACAGACACCCTAAAAGATCTGCTTCCCTGAGAAGTCCCTGTTCTGCTTTCTCTCTCATTAAAGCCCCCTCTCTGCAGCCCTCCCGAGTGGGAGGGGGCAGCACGAGACCACTGTCCGGCTTCCCTGATGGTGTCCCTCTGTCCACCTTCATTGCTACCATGGTCCTCCGAGATATTGGTAAAAATCCCTTTCTCGAAAAAGTGACCGATTGGGAGCGTGGGAAAGTTAGCCTCAAATAGGCAGAGCTGGCATCTTCAAGATGTAAATGTGAGGTGATCAGGGTTATTTCCTTAAGTGTGGCTGCTTCCCCCATTAAGGACTGCATTTGAAATATAAAAGTATGCTGTGAAACCATGGAGGGAATATTGTAAAGGAATATGGGGTTAGGGG
>NW_006797390.1:336078-347378 GCF_000442215.2 Lipotes vexillifer
GGGAAAGAGGACATTAGGTACAAACAAGGAGAGGAGCTGGGACGTAAAAAGCCTTTGGATAAAGAAGTAAAGGAAAAGGACAGTAGAAAAAGCATGGGCTCTGGAGTCTTACATTTGGGTTTCAGATCTGGATTTGAGTCTCAGGCTCTACCATTTAATAACCATGTGACCTTAAATGGTTTTCCTTTCAGGTCTCTGAACCTTGGTTTCTGTAACTGTCAGAAGTAGATGATAATGTATATGAAATGCCTGTATATGAAATGCCTATTCTAGACCTGGCACATGGCAAACATGTAGAAAAACGACAGCAGTCTTACTGTTACCACTCTTACTTCTACATTAGGAGAGGAGCGGCAGGAACCATGGTAAGAGACGGACTGGGTGGATGTGAATAAAATCTGGGAGCCCCATCAGTAACCTGGATTCCCCTTCCCAATGTCCAGGATTAAAGGGAAATAAATGTAAGTTTGTATGACCTAAGCCACACATTCAAGATTTTAAAACCTGAGCTAAAGTGACTACTAAACAATGTAAAACTGGGTTAATGACGCGTCCTATAATTCCCTCCTTTACGCACCCAAACTATCCATGAATATAACCCCTTTTATGAGTAGAGAACAGACTTCGGAGGTGGTGTGGAGGTAGGTATCTTACAGCTAAAATCCTGTACCCTATGCCTGAGGAAAGAACCAGAGATATCCAGGAAGAGACAACAATGACGCTGATGACGGAGATAAGACTAACATAATCATCTGGTAGACCTCAGGGTACACCAGAGGCCATGCTCTTCAATACTGTGCCGGGTGACCTCTCCTGACATGTGTGCACCTGACCTAGAGTCCTGAGGCCTGTGTCACTAACCCGTGCAGACAGCTGAAGTGACAACTCCACTTCCCCACCCAGATTTACCCGGCAAACACGTCCTGGGCACAAGGAGAGGAATGAGGCAGGAGACCCCTCTGACCAGGTGAGAGCAGGAGTGCATTTGGACAGGCTGCTGGCATACCCAGATGGGAATGGAGATGCACCAGGCGGAGATGGAGGGTGGGCAGAGTCCAGCAGGAGGGAGCACACGGGGGGCGTGAGGCGGGAGTGGGGACCCGAGAGACGCCTAAAGTGGGTGGATTCTGCAGAACACAACTATGACGATTACAAGATGGCAAGGCAGGTACGTGCTGACAGGGAGTCTTGGTATCAGCAAGGGTGAAAGAGAAAATGGCTGATAAAAGAGAGTGAAATAAAGCCATCTGCAGCAACATGAATGGACCTGGAGATTATCATACTAAGTGAAGTCAGTCAGACAGAGAAAGACAAATATCATGTGCTCTCACTTATATGTGGAATCTAAAAAAATGATACAAATGAACTGACTTACAAATCAGAAACAGACACAGACACAGAAAACAAACTTATGGTTACCAAAGGGGAAAGGGGGGATGGATAAATTAGGAGTTTGCAATTAACATACACACACTACTACATATAAAATAGATAACCAACAAGGACCTACTGTAGAGCACAGGGAACTCTACTCAATATTTTGCAATAACCTATAAGGGAAAAGAATCTGAAAAAGTGTGTGTGTGTGTGTGTGTGTGTGTGTGTATACCTGAATCACTCTGCTGTACTCCTAAACAAAACATTGTAAATCAACTATACTTTAATAAAAAGAAAATGGCTGAGGCGCGCTAGAATGCAGGAAGAAATCACCTCTAAACTATACTGTCATTGTGCCACAAATGCTCATGCTTCCACAATAACATCTTGCAATCACTCCATTGTTGGTCTTGCTGCATTTGAAAGAAACGACTTCTACCCACTAAAAGAACCCTTTAATTTACACAGCCCCTCAGAGTCCTGCAGAGGACTCACACCTTCACTGTCCCATGTGCTCTGAGCTGCAGTTTGGCTATTACCGCCTTGAATTTCTGCAAGAGCAGCTCTAGTAATTGTTTCACATGACCTTAGACAAACGACATGCTCTCTACTCATGTGCAGAACGAGCCCTGGGGAGTGAGGCCAGGACAGCATCTAAAATCTCACGATACCAGGACTTCCCTGGTGGTCCAGTGGGTAAGACTCCGTGCTCCCAGTGCAGAGGGCCCGGGTTTGATAGCTGGTCGGGGAACTAGATCCTACATGCATGCTGCAACTAAGAGTCCGCATGCCACAACTAAGAAGTCTGCATGCCACAACTAAGAGGTCCGCATGCCACAACTAAAGATCCCTCATGCCTCAACGAAGATCCCGCATGCCACAACTAAGACCCAGCGCAGCCTAAATAAATATTTTAAAAAATAAATAAATAAAATAAAATCTCATGATACCAAAGTATGGTCTGTCAACATGGGTGGAAAAAAGTTAACTGCTGCCTCAAGCTCTAAGGACACTTCCTAGAGAAATCCTTTGGGAATCCTTGAGACCTGAAAGAATGAGAGATGTTTTTAAAAGGAGTATGGTGGCTCTGTAAGTGTCCTCCCAAGTAACAACAGAGAGAGCAAATGAGCCTCTAGTTCAGAACATCCAGATAAGTGTGACAAGGAACAGACTGTTAATAATGGATAGAATCTTGGGTACTGTGATTGTCATTCGTCAAAAGATTTTTGATAAATTTTAGGTATAGACAGAGTTTTGAGGAAGAGTCTCCTGGCTTGCTTTGTACTTGTTTATTATCTGTCTATTTCCCCAGTGGAATGTAAGGCCTATGAGGAAGGGATTCTGCCTGTTTTGTTCAGTGATATATCCTTAGCACCTAGAGCAGAGCCTGGCCCAGAGCTGAATGAGTTCATAAATGAAGTGGACACATGTAGAGGAACATGCATGTAATGTTCTGAAAGGCATATTCTTATCTCAGTGAGTCAAAAAGCTGCAGCCAAGGAGACAGAACCCTAATAAGGCTCATATATTGTGAGAAAAAGAGAACAGAGTTACTCCAAGTTGGAAAAAAATGCATGTCCAAGACAGAGGTTTGTAAAATACAGGAAAACAGAACCAACTAGTCTAAAAACAAATACCACTGGTCATCTCATCACTCAAGTGCAACCACAGCTAACTGTCATATTTCCTTCTAATCTTTTAAAAAAGATATTTAACATATTTGAAATCATGTTAACTATATAATGTTGTGTACTAGCTTTTTCACTTAGTGTTAATGGCTTAAGTGTTTGCTTAATATCACTTGGTTTTTACTGACAGCAGGACCTAAATCAAGTGAAATCTACAACGGGACCTTGGGACCTTGCACCAACCCTTGTGAATCTCAAAGTTGACCTAAAGATGCATTTTAGGGTTGAACATAAGTTCAAAGATGACACAGATGTTCAAAATGTAGCTCAAAATTTGGTACAACCCTGGGCACACATACAGACTACATTTCCCAGCCTCCTCTGGAGTTAGCTGTGGCCATGTGACTGAGTTCTAGCCAAAGTGATGTGTGACATTTATACGTTTGGTCCCGGAGAACCTCCCATCTATGCTACTCCATTCTCTTTCCCCTTCTGCCAACTGGATGCTATCAGCAATGTGGTCTCTGGATATGACAGAGCCACAAAATGGGAGAAGCCTTGAATCCCTGAACTCAATGGAGGAATCACCTGCTAACCAGAAACATCCACCCTGAACATGAGCAAGAAATGAACTTTGCTTGCATTTGAGTCTATTTATAGGTGCAGTCTGGCCTACTCATACCTAATAAAACTCTCATAACCTATATTTTCTCTAATAGAATGAGAAAGCTTATCAGTCACTATGACAAAGATATTGACAGAATTGAAGAATATATTAAGTTGTTCATTTAACAAGCATTTATTATATGTCTACTATGTGCCAGGCATTGTTCTAAGCATTACAGCAACATTCAAATGTGCTAAAGTTCCTTGTTTTTCTTCACTGAAAGAGACACAGGATAAGGAATATCTTTTCCCAGCCCTACTTCCAGTTCTATAACCATGTGCCCTTAATACTGCTCACCTGCTGGCCTACAGATTGCAGTTCAGCTGAAGGAGCCTCTAACATGGCCTACCCTCACAGGCTGGAAAGGAGCCGGGGGAGGGAGTGGGACAGGGGCTCAAGTATCTGGCACATGCAGCCAGTACTGGGAAAGCTGGCAGAGCCAGCTGTCCAGGGGCATGTCTAGGGCAGGTGGGAAATGGGGCTGCTGTTCACACGTTTCATGTCCGTATCCAGAACCTGAATGGAGGTAAATCTCAGGGCAGTCAAATAATTGGGTTTTGCTTATGCCTTGCCAAAAAATACAAGCCTACATTTCCAACAGGCAAGTAATAAACTCGATTAGGCCCTCCTCCAGGATTTCTGCCTTGCGGCAGGACAGCGCTGGTGAAAGTGTGGGCCCAGGCCCGAGGAAGTGCTGTACAGCATACCTTAAAGCCAGACAAACCAGAATAAGTCCAATCCCCCTTCTGGATTTCCTGCCACTCAAGGGACCAGCTGTACTACTTACCAAAAAGAAAGGCTGCCCAAAGGACAAGAAGGGGGGACAACTGTGTTCTAAGGGCTCAACTTGAAATTCACACCAGAGTAATTTGTAAGATAGAAAGGAAACCCTGAATGCTCCTGAAATGCCTTGCCCTCAGTATTTTGGCAAAAAGAAGCCCAACATCTCAATGTTCTTGTTCAAATTTTGTAGTTTTAAACACTCCCAACCCATTTTACAATTTGAAGTCAAGCAAGCAGTGACCAATGCCAGGGTATGTTTAAAAGCAGCAACAGGAATCAAACAACATTGCCATTTAAAGGAGATTCGGTTCAAGGTGGCAGGCAGGGTAACAGCCTCACCTGGCCAACGGCTCACGAACCTGGCTTTTCACTGAAGGGGCTCAGAGTGAATGCTAACGTCAGTTCAAACACTGATTCTCTGTGCAAACTGTGAGAAACTCATTTAACCTTGCTCAGCCTCTCCCCCAGCCCCATGGGAGGAAACACGGTACAGGAAGTCAGGTCAAATACTTGGAAAATGGCTCCAGCTGGGTCTTAAACATTACAGTTTTGCCCACTGAAAGAAATCCCTGCCCTGCTCTGTGTGCAGGCCCATGAATGGTAGCTCACTCCTTCCAACACTAGTTGAGAGCCTAATGCATGAAAAAGGAAGAAAAACGCAATGCTAAGATTCCACGAAAGTAGAACATAAGTAGTATGGTAAAGTAGATAACAGGACAGCGATCAGGAAGATCCGTCTTCTATCATCTTAGTCATTAACTAGGAGAAAAACCTTGGACAAATTCCAAATAAACTCAGGAACGCTTGTTTTCTTCATTTGTGCCATGAAAGGGCTGAATTAGAGAAACTTGAGGGTGTCTTTATAATCCCAGGAAATCACGTGGCTTCCTAAGGACTGCAACTCTTATGTGTCCATCTGAACCTCCAATTCAATGTTTCACATTGGTTAATGCTACGACAGCATGCTATCAACACACCTAACAATGAAACACACAGAGGCTACCAGAATCACTCATGAATTTAGTCTCAAGACCTTTAAGCACGCACATAGCAACTGTAACAAAATTAACCTAACGGCTTCATCTTAGTTAGGAAGGTATTCTAAACCATGACTATATTTACCCATTGATAGCAACCAGAGTAAGGAAGAAACAAGACCCAGGTCAGCAACCAGAGCCAGTCCAGACATATCAACAATGTCTTCCTCGGGCTGTGTATTTGCCACCTGCCTCCTGCCCCCGCGCTGGTGAAAAGCCCGCACATTTGAAAGATGCACGTTCTTTTCTCCTTTACCTTTCAGTAACCCAGATTTCAATGGCAGATGTGACCTAAAACTGAAAGTGTCTGCCTGCCAACTTGAATCCTTAACTAGAAATGACGAGATATCACAGAAATCACAGGAACGATAAGAGGCAAGGCATCCACAGCCCAGAAGCCGAGGACTCATCACGTGCTGCCGTCCAGTTTCACATTTCTCACCATCCACGTTCCCCAGGCACCACTTTGCTCTTCACATAGCAGAATAAACAGTTAAATTAACTACAAAAATGTCAGAAAGCACATATCTGTGGCATGAAAGAAATCACGCAGGACTTGCAACCTGGGCTATAAATGATCGGTCTTGCCTCCATTTAGTTCTTTCTGATACTCAGGTTGTTGAGAGTAGAGCTTAAAATGAGCCAATATTTAGGCTGCTACTGGTATCAGGAAACTTCACACAGGCCAATTCACAGCAATAAGGTTAGGCTTTTCCCTATCAGTCATTACTTTTTGTTGTTGTTATTTTTTTCTATTAGTCATCACTTTTATTTAAAACAATAACGAGCGCTAACACCATAGTGTTCACTACATGGCAGACATGGTCCCATACTTTACATAGAGTAACTCATTTAACCCTCATGAGAACCTTTCTGCAGTAGACTAGTATTCTTATCCCCATGCAACAGAAGAGGAAACTGAAGCTTAGAAGAACCAAGTAACTTACTCAAGGTCACACAGCTAGAGGCAGTGCCAGGGTTTGAACTCAGGCAGTGAGGCTCTGGCGTTCATACTCAGAACCACTATGCAGAGCTGCCCACAAAATCAAGGTCCAAGTTTTCCCACCTCAGCTGAGCCTTCAATGGCTCTGGTACTCACAACTGTACTACTACCCAACGGTCACTCTCAACAAATGACCACCCCCTCCTTCAGAGAGAATACACAGGCTCCTCAGCCATGACTGGTCTGTGGCAGGCACCCTCTTAAAAACCTGCCTAGATCTTCCCTGTTCTCTCAAAACAAATGCCCTCAGGGCTCTAAGTCCCCCCTCTCCTGCTGCCTCAGAGACCTCACTCCCAGAATCCCCTTTCTACCCTTCACCCTCCAACTCTACTCTTCCATCTCTTCCCCTCAATCTGGAAGCACATTCAAATATACCACCTGGAAAAAACACCCCAAACCTCCTTTGATCTTCACCCGCTTTTTAAAAAATTTTAATTAATTTTTATTTTTGGCTGCCTTGGGTCTTTGTTGCTGTGTGCGGGCTTTCTCTAGGTGCAGAGAGTGGGAGCTACTCTTCGTTGTGGTGCGCAGGCTTCTCACTGCGGTGGCTTCTCTTGTTGCGGAGTACAGGCTCTTGGCGCGTGGACTTCAGTAGTTGTGGCTCGCAGGCTCAGTAGTTGTGGCTCACAGGCTCAGTAGTTGTGGCTCACGGGCTCTAGAGCGCAGGCTCAGTACTGGTGGCGCACGGGCTTAGTTGCTCCACGGCATGTGGGATCTTCCCGGAACAGGACCCAAACCCGTGTCCCCTGAACTGGTAGGCGGATTCTTAACCACTGCGCCACAGGGAAGTCCCAATCTTCATCCACTTTTTTTTTTTTTTTTTTTTTTGCAGTACGTGGGCCTCTCACCGCTGTAGCCTCTCCCGCTGCGGAGCACAGGCTCTGGACACGCAGGCTCAGTGGCCATGGCTCACGGGCCCAGCCGCTCTGCGGCAAGTGGGATCTTCCCGGACTGGGGCACGAACCCACGTCCCCTGCATCAGCAGGCGGACTCCCAACCACTGCGCCACCAGGGAAGTCCTTCATCCACTTTTAATTCTATAGTTTCAGCCTCTATCTTCCTCTGTGACCACGGATTAATTGCTTACTTTCTCTAACAGGCTTCGATTTCTGCATCTGTGTGTCATGAGGGTCCTGGACCAGGTCTCTGAGGTCCTTCCAGCTCCGACATCTGTGGCTCTTAATGGAGAAATTTCTTGGAACAAACTTAGCTTCTCCACTGTCCCCGGAAGCCCCAAACTTAATTTTCCTCCGAGACTCCCAGCTGTTCCTGCAGCCAGCAGCGCTCTCCGCTTTCTCTCCATTTGTTTCCCAAATCCCGGTTTTCCTTTACGACGTGGCTTCAGCCTCACCCGCTATATCCCAGGATATCCTGATCTTTCACTCTCCTAGGACTTCAGTTGTGAACCACAACTGAGCACTCTCCATTGATGGCACTGTATCTTTCACCTTACTGTTCTGTGTACCTTCATGCCCTTGCCCAGACTAAACTCTCAGCGAGCAGGGACCAGTCACGTTTCTCTGTAACCCTTAAAGGACCTCACACTAAGTTGGTCAGCAGTAGTTGCTCAGCCATGCTGGCTGGTTGGCTGAGGGTCATCCTGAAGCCACTGAGGAAACTAGTGGCCAGTGTACAAGACTCTGGTGTGAAGGAAGACTACCTCTAGCTTCCACGCCTCTCTTACACAGAAATTTGTAAAACATCAACTTTTTATTCAAAAGCATCATCCAAATTTAGCAATAGGAAAGCTTAGCTAACTCCTTGATTTTCTTCTCTCCGAATCAGAAACTGTTCCAGCCATGTTTCCCTTTGATCCAAATGTAAGTGATCACAAGTGCTGCAGCTTTCTGGGCCTCTGTTTGACCCGGGTTCTACTTCCACTAACACACATTCTCCGCGGTTATTAAGTTCCCCGACTTTTCAACACATATAGCATTATGTTACTTCCTCACACTTGCAACTCAACTTCCAGGAAACATCTGGAATAATATCAGAGAGTTGGTGTCTGATCAAAACTACATCCTCTGCTTTATTCACTTGGAAGTGACTAATTTCAACCTTTAGGTTTGAAGCTGAGCACACATGGCTGTGTATGTTTCAGGAGTTTTGCACCAACAGAGAAGACAGGTCTTCAGTGAAGAATCTAAAGCAGTGTTCACCTCCTCGGCCCTAAGAGAACTACCGAGGTACTGCTCATACCGGGAGTGCTGTTCTCTGCTTGGTAATAATCCTGGGTCACTACTGACGGCTCAAAGTGAATCCCAAGCCTCCTCAAGCAGAATTTTAAACTCAGTTTAAAATTTTGTTTTCAGGGCTTCCCTGGTGGCGCAGTGGTTGAGAGTCCGCCTGCCGATGCAGGGGACACGGGTTCGTGCCCCGGTCCAGTAGATCCCACCTGCCGCGGAGCGGCTGGGCCCGTGAGCCATGGCCGCTGAGCCTGCGCGTCTGGAGCCTGTGCTCCGCAGCGGGAGAGACTACAGCGGTGAGAGGCCCGCGTACCGCAAAACAAAAACAAAAACATTTTGTTTTCAGTGAATGCTCCACAGCACTGGTGCTCAACCCTGGTCACACGTGAGAATCCTCGACAGCAGAGGTCCCCAACCTTTTTGGCACCAGGGACCGGTTTCGTGGAAGACAATTTTTCCATGGACCCGGGGGCGGGGTGGGGGTGGGGTGGGGTATGTTTCAGGCCGTAATGCGAGCGATGGAGAGCGATGCGGAGTTGGCAGAGGAAGCTTCGCTCGCTTTCCTGCTGCTCACCTCCTGCTGTGAGGCCCCATTCCCAACAGGGGCCCGGGGGTCGGGGACCCCTGATCTAGAGCACGTTCATGAACACCAATCAATGCCCAGCTTCCTTCCCACCAACCCAGCCTTCCAAGATTTCCATTTAATTGCTATGGAGTGAGATCTACACATCAGTATTTTCTTCAAAAGCATCTCAGCTATACTGAATGAATTAAGGTAATCTTTTAGGCACGATAAGGGCACTGTGGCTGTGTTTTTGAGGAGTCTTTCGTTAGTGGAAAAACTGGTAAAATTCAAATAAGGTCTCTGTTTAGTTAATGGTATTGTACCAATGTTAATTTCCTGGTTTTGTCTTTGGGCTAAGGTTTTGTAAGATGCTCACTTTAGAGGAAGCTGTGTGAGAAGCACACAGGAACTCTCCGAATTATGTTTGTGACTTTTCTCTACGTCTAAAAGTAATTCAAATTAAAAAGGTTTTTAAAGGAGTCCTTTATTTTTAAAGATGCATACTTAAATACTCATGAATGAAATGATACGCCTGAGATTTCCTGCAACAGAAACCAGTTAGGAAGATGGCAGGGAGGGAGTCGGGGTGTGGATGAACCAGGAGTCTTCACAAGCTGGGCAATGTAGCTGAGCAATGAGGACAGGAAGGGTATCTGTCTACTTCAGCGTGTGTGTAAAATTTTCCATCATATATATCTGGAGGAAAAAATTCCCAGGTGATTCTAACACTCATTCAGAGCCAAAAAACACTGCTCTGGAGTCCTGAAAATGTGGTATAATGAGCTCTGTCTGGTACTATCAGCTACAAAATACTTCACCCAGCTCCTTGGCAATGAATTAGTCACTTAATCTTTCTGTACCACACTTTCCTAACTATGAAATGACAGGAATGGAGTAGAGGACCTTTCAAAAAGAAGACAGGAAGCATTAAAAAGCTGATTTATTCTAAAATCTTATGAAAGTTAATATCATAATTAATTTCTAGCACAGTCAAAAATGATAAGGTCTTATATCCACAAAAGCATTTTCCCAAAGAATGCTCTAAAAAACACTATTTCTATAAGATGTTAATAGATGTTACCTAAGATAAGGGTTCCGAAATCAAATAAGTTTGAAAAGTGCTGATTTTCTTTACTGTAAGATTCCTAAGAACTTTTAAATAAGATAACATGCATTGTGACTTTCCAAGGGTGGTTATGAAATACGCAAAAAGTCTGACCTTCTTTACATGGAACTAGTTTTATGGAACTTATTTTGGAAAACAATGCTCTAGACCAGTGGTTCCCAAATCCCAGGTAACGGAGAATGGCATTAGTATCATTTGGTAAGTTTATTAAAATAATGATTTGCAGACCATGTCCTAGACCTACTGGGGGAGAGGAGAATTCAGTATTCAAAGAAACAAAATCCAATAATAATAATTCATATAATCCAATGCACAGTCATGTTTGGGACTTAGGCTCTTTAGATTATAATGTAGTAAAATAAATATAGTATCTGAAAGGCCACATAGATGCCAACCAAAATAAAAGGTCATATTTAATAGTTTTCCATATAAAACTATTTAGTCCATGAGAGAAGCATACATGCATACATTTTATGAAAGGTAAGCAGTAAAATACTGGAAGTGTTGACAAATTTAAATCTATCAGTATAACTAATGACTACTTAGTTATAGACATACTACATCCTTGAGATTACAAACTGATCATTAATTGCAGTGATTCTCCACCCTTTCCTTGTGTAGTTCCTCATGTCCACCTTCTCTTGCCAGAGTCAATGATCAGGACTATTTTGTTAAACTCCGGGCAGTGCCATTCACATAAGTGGTTTCTCCACGATACAGCTCCTGACCTTTTCTTTTTATGACATTACTTCTAGGTAACAGAACAGAAATCCCTTCTTGATTGAAAACTTTGGAAAACGTATTTACTTATACCTTGGTGCTCCCAGAGCTGTGCCATGCCGTGGCCCAATCAGTGATATATCTAAATGCTTAAAAGAGTACCTACTTTCTGTTATTCATAATTACTCAACACGTGTACCACACTCTT
>NW_006797390.1:347446-406674 GCF_000442215.2 Lipotes vexillifer
TCTTTCATTTACTAAGTACTTTCACATAAATTATCTTGTCTTTCCTCACAAAAACGCTGTGGGTTAAGTAGGCATAATTGTTTCTATCCAACCAATAAGAATCACCGAGCTTTTCCTGCTAACACAATGAAAAATATAATTGAGGGAGAAGTCAGGACTCCTGCTCTCAAAGAACTGATACCCGACTGGAAAACAAAATATAAATTACACGCAGGAAAGGGTTGAAATCAATTAATGTTAGCCAAAGAAAATCAGTACGGCAGGACTTCACACATACTAATAACAGTTAACACTTACTAAGCAATTTAATATTCACTCAACCCTGCGGGTCGATTACTACGGTTAGACCCATTTTTCAGATGAGGAAAACTGAGACCAAGAGAAGTGAAGTAACTTTCCCAAGCAAATAAGTGGTGAACCAGGATTCAAACTCCAGATTAGTCTACTCCATGGACCACTCTTTTCCAGCATCACATTCCACGGCTGGGAAAGACAATCTTCTCAAAGCAATGGGGACAGATGTCAAGACATTTAGATAGAAAATGACTATTTCCCAGAAAGTTGGGATCATTGGCTCTAAACCACAGGAGAAAAGGACTCAGGAGTCACAGGGAAGCACAAGATTGAGTCAGCCATGATATTTTCTCACAATAAGTTACCTCTTTGATTCGTTTGACCAAAGCGTTCTGATCAAAAGCAACAGCCTCTGCACACTGACGGAGGTGATCCTGATAACGGAGGCAGAGCTGCAGCACCTGCTGAGAATCCAACTTCTCCAGTCTGGCGTTTGTTGGAGAAGTCTGGCCACTCAACAGCCCTTGGAAGCAAAAAAAGAATAAAACCAAATGAAATGGGAATTACTAATAAGCTTGTGAATAGTAGCTTAATAACAAGTTCACTGAAGGCAGGGTAAGAGGCTTAAATTTAATCTTGCATCTTTTGTCATATACCTGTGACAATCACAGCAACTATCATTTATGGAGCATCTTATGTGCCAAGCACTTGGCACAGTGCCTCCTGTGCATTACTTTTCAGATAATCGCTCAGGAAAGTAAATTATTATTAGCCCCATTTTATAGGTGAGAAACCCAAGACGCCGCGAGGTTAAGTAACTTTCCTAAAGTCACATAATAAGTGATTTCTCCAAGACAGAGCACCTAACCTTACGGCACTACTTTAAAGCATCAGGAGTATAAACCCCCTCTTGACTGAAAAATCTGGAAGATGTACCTACTTAATTCCTTTAACTAATTAAAATGGTTGTCTGAGAAACAGAAAGAATGTATATATATATATATATATATATATATAGAAACTGTTAGGAGGAGATGCAAAAAGGAAAACATTTAAAAGGTGAACAGGATGTCCACTAACACACCATAAGCCTCAACCTTTACATTTTCTTTCAACATCAGTTTACTCGTGTAACTATTAAATTCACTTAAATTTGAACAGGACGTTATATTTTCAAAGTCTTTCACACAGAATTATCTTCCCTTTCTTTAAGGTGTGTAGAACCGGATAATTATTAGCATTTACAAAAGATAAAATACCAATGAAAGAGGCTAAATGACGTGCTCAGGGTCACACAGCAAAGTCCTGACTAGAACTCAAGCCTCCTGACGTATGGTCAAGCGCTTACTGTCACCCTGAAGGTTCACAAACTTTCTGGTGTCAGGACCCCTCTACCCTCTTAGAAATTACTGAGGACCCCCAAAGAGCACTTGTATACGTAGTTTAAATCAATATTCATCTGTTAAAAATTAAAACAAGATTCCTGAATATTTATTAAATCATTAAAAAAAATAATAATCCCATTACATGTTAACATAAATAACATATTTTAAAGAAAATAACTCTACTCCCCAAAACAAAAAAGTGAGAAGAGTGGCACTCGTTTACATTTTTGTAAGTCTTTTAAATGTCTTGGCGTCATAGAAAACAGCTGCATTCTCAGACTTGCTTCTGCATTTAATCTGTTGCTATTTCACATCATGCAGCCTCTGAAAAACTCCACTTTACACTTGTAAGAGAGTGAGAGCAATTAGCAAATGTCTAAGTATTACTGTGAAAACAGTTCTGACTTCAGAGAATCCCTAGCAGGGCCCTGGGGCTCTCAGGCACTCCCCACCCCGCTGAGAGCAGTACCCTCACACCAGAGCCAATGGCACAACACGGGTCCTCCGAAATAAACACGACAGCACACGCGCTGCGCACCATCAGGATGAACTCGCCCACATCAAAGTCTGTCTTGGGAAGCCTTCCCCAATCCTCCACTAATCTGTTCACCATTTCTAAAATTTTGTCATTTCAGGGGCTTCCCTGGTGGCACAGTGGTTAAGAATCCGCCTGCCAGTGCAGGGAACATGGGTTCGAGCCCTGGTCCAGGAAGATCCCACATGCTGCGGAGCAACTAAGCCCGTGCACCACAACTACTGAGCCTGCGCTCTGGAGCCCACGAGCCACAGCTACTGAAGCCCACGCGCCTAGAGCCCGTGCTCCACAACAAGAGAAGCCACCGCAATGAGAAGCCTGCGTACCACAACAAAGAGTAGCCCCTGCTCGCTGCAACTAGAGAAAGCCCATGGGCAGCAATGAAGACCCAACGCAGCCAAAAATAAAATAAATAAATTTAATTAAAAACAAAAAAGAATAAAGGAGAGTTAAATAAATAAATAAATAAAATTTTGTCATTTCAAAAATGTTCAAAAATGGAATAATCTAACATGTAAACCTTTTGGGATTTTTTTCACCCAACATAGTATTGGGTTGGCCAAAAAGTTCATCGGGTTTTTCTGTAAGATGTTACCCAATACCTTAGAGATTCATCTAAGTTGTTGCATGCATCAGTAGTTTGTTCCTTTTATTTCTAAGTAGTATCCCACAGTATGTACATCCCAGAGTTTGGTTAACCATTCACCCACTGAAGGCCATTTGGGTTGTTTCCAGTTTGGAGACATGACAAACGAAGTTGCTATACAGCTGTCGTACAGGTTTTTGCGTAAACGTTAGGTTTTCCTTTCTCTGGGATAAATGCCCAACAGTGCAACTGCTGGGTTGCATGACAATTAGTTTTATGAGAAATGGCCAAACTGTTTTCTAGAGTGCCCGTAACCTAGAAAATGGGGGACTTTTCAGACAACTAAAATCTCCTAACAAAATTATCAAGAGCTACCCTACTACTGGCAAAGAATACAGTTCCAGGAATGCAGACTTCAGAAGAAAGGAACAGCTTTTTGTTGTCAATCGAGGATTGAAGTAGAAAAAGAGTGAGAACGGGGAGTTCTCTGGTAGTCTAGTGCTTAGGATTTGGCGCTTTCACTGCTGTGGCCCGGGTTCAATCCCTGGTCCAGGAACTGAGATCCTGCAAGCCGTGCAGCACAGACAAAAAAAAAAAAAAAGAGTGAGGAGGCAATGTGGGAAGAGGAATGAATGATTCTGTGCCATCAAAAGTGGGCCAGGATAATGCAAAGGCCATAAAGGAAACACTGATATATCCAACAAGATAAAAAACAAGATTCCTCATGGCAAAAACAATATAAGTTAAAAACAAACAAACAAACAAACTCACTGCTACTCATATCACAAAGGGTAAGCTTCCTACTGGATAAAGAGCTCCTAGAAATTGGCAAGTAAAATATCAGCAAAGAAAGATGGACAGAGGATATGAATGGCGTTTCACAGAAAAGTAAATACCAATGCCTCAACTCTAAGATGCAGAACCTCACTCATAATAAGAAAAACAGAAATTAAAGCTTCACCTCAAGCCGGTATTACACCTATCAAATAGGTAAAAATCCAAGAGTGTGATAAAAACTCTCTAGGTAGAACTATAAGGAAACAGGCATTGCTGATTTTTATGTAAGTTGTTACTGCCATGAAGGGTGATTTGGCAAAGATATCAAAATTACAAATGCATAAAGCCTCTAATGCAGCAATTTCTCTACTAGGAATTTATATATACATTAGCACACATACTAAATGACATATAATTATGTATAAGAGTATTCACTGTAGCAGTGACTGTAATAGTAAAAGATAAGCAAACACCTCAGAATCCATCAGTAGGGAGCTTGCTAATTAACCAAGGAACATCCATAAATGGAATTATGTGACCACAGAAAAGAATGAGGAAGGTACATACTCACATGGAAAAATCTCCCTAAGATATTAAGTAATAAAAGGAAGGTATAGACTTCCCTGGTGGCGCAGTGGTTAAGAATCTGCCTGCCAATGCAGGGGACACAGGTTCGAGCCCTGGTCCGGGAAGTTCCCACATGCCGCGGAGCAACTAAGCCCGTGCACCACAACTACTGAGCCTGCGCTCTAGAGTCCGCGAGCCACAACTTCTGAGCCCTCACGCCACAACTACTGAAGCCTGCATGCCTAGAGCCCGTGCTCCACAACGAGAAGCCACCACAATGAGAAGCCCGCATACCACAACGAAGAGTAGCCCCTGCTCGCCGCAAGTAGAGAAAGCCTGCGGGCAGCAACGAAGACCCAATGCAGCCAAAAATAAATAAACAAAAAATTTTATTAAAAATAAAAATAAAAGAAAGGTATATAGAATAGTGTATGGAGTGTGCTACCACCGTGTAAAAATTGGGGAGGGGTACAAGTAAATAAAAACATATATTCATATTTACTTGTATTGTTATAAAGAAACTCTGGAATGACTCCAAGAACGAGACAGATGGAGAACAAGGGTAGGGAAGGAGAATTTCAGAGTATACTTTTAACATTTTTTAAACCATATGAATGTATTCCCCTTTCCAAAATGTTTATATAAATAAAGTCATTTTAACAAAAAGCAGCCAAGGTCCTTCTCATCTATCAGTGATGTCCTCTTGGGTGTTCTCTCCCCTTCCCCACCCCAAGTAACCCCAACTCTGTCCGTCAAAACCAGTTCCCTATCTTCATGCTCACCAGGGCCTATATGGCTGGATGTACCTTCAAACAGTATCTTCTCCAAGGTGATTAAAAGTCTCCCAACAAACTGTGAGCTGCTGGAGAACAGGGACCATGTTTTACTTTTTATCTCGTGCATTATAGCACCTGGTACATAAAAGGTTCTCCAGCTAGGCTAAGAGGATGCAGTTCTGTTGCTGGTATTCCAAGGGAAGAGTGAGCTGAGGGAGACTTTAGGAGGAAATAAGGCTTCTCAGGGTCCCTACTCTGTCTTCTCCACATATACTTGGGAGTGAGGCGTGGTCTCAGTCCGCATCTGCTCCTCCCAGGTGAGTGAGGAAGATTTCCAGAGGCTGCACTGAAGGGCGGCAAGGAGGAAAGCTCCAGGGCCAGCCCAGGTCACCAGAGGCCTGAAGCAGAGGGCCCCAAATCCAGCGTTAGCTCTCAAACCAAAACCCTGACTCTTCCTCTTAAAAAAAAAAAAGGTGGGGGAAGTGGGGGAAAAGTTGCCAAGTCTAGAGGGCACACTAAGGTGTTCAAATCAAGCTGCCCAGCCAACTCCAAAGTCAAAGAAATTACACTTCCAATCACCCTTTTAAAGCACAATTGTACCCTCCCCCAAATCACCTAAAAACAAAGCCCAGGTACGTGGGTCTATTATCAGAATGTGCTCCTTAGACTCACAGGAATCTCTGAAAATCTGCCACAAATCCTGCCCTAGAACACAGAAGGAGCAAGACAGAGAGAAAAAGATGGGCCACTTTTTCTACTCCTGAAGCTACAGTGCTATGGCAAGACAGGCCAATCCTACAGGCAACGAGTACAAAGTTTTCCCATCACTCTCAAGTGTCAGGAACCCGCCTCCCCCATTTTGATGACTGACCCACTCCTATATCTTCTGATAAAAGGAATAGGGAGGACAGAAAGCTGGGTACATTTAGAGATGGTAAATATTTTCATTTTCAGAAGACCGCATACTGCCAGGCCTCCGAATTGTTTTTATTTTGAATGCACATTAAATTTTTTTTTTTTTTAATTGTAGATGCTTTAAATGAGGCGTGTGCTCTCCTGCTCTCTCAACCCCTACCTGAACATGGACAGCCAGCTTCACTCATTCACATTACCGGCCCGGCCTCTGAGGGCCTCTAGGCTTACACCTCGGTTTCAATTCTTACTTACCAACTCTAATAATAACCTAAACCCTTAGCTTAGGTAACAGAGAATGAACCCTATATCCCCTTGAAATTATCTTTTGTATAGTTTTATAAATGGTCTTTATGGTTAAGTTTTTTTTTCTTTTTTTACATTTTATTACATAAATTTTCAAACATACAGAAAAGTAAGAAAAAAATATATACCCAGATACCATCTAGAATCAGCAACCGATATTTTATCACATCTACTTCATCTTTATTTTTTCTTTTCCTGAGCAATATGAAAAAAATTAGAGATTATGACACTTCATCCCTAATACTCCATTCTTCTACATATCTATGGTTAGTTTTTCATGTTAAATAAAAGTTTCTAAATTACGTCTTCTTTATTGTGCTAGGGAACAGGGCCATTACCCTCCGTTTTCTAATTCTTCCTTATCTTAAAACAGTGATGCATACAAAGTAGATGTTTATTGAGTTAAAAACATGATTTAATAGATTCCATGTTTGCAAATGGTAAATACTGGAGACATTTCCTAAGACCTTGTTGAAACCACTTTGTTTATACAGGAATGGAGAGTGGGCTCTAGGGAATGGGTGAGGACCAAGCCTGAATATTACACAGACCCAGCAAATTGCCATCTGTACCTAGCTCTTTGTGTAAAGTGTTGAGTGGAAAAATCATCAGGTTAGAAATTTGGAAAATATTTTGCTGAGCAATCTTTTTCTTTCTGAAATGTCAGGTAGGAAAAAAAAAAGTTTTTCTAAAGTATTGTACAGAGCCATATGGGTATTAACCTCTGCTATTATCAAACTGAATTCCTTAACTTTTAGACGCTTAGCTGCTTCCAGGACTGGAAATGAGTACTGTGAGTAATGGGCTCACATCTGGATAACAGTATAACAAGCTCCATTTCCTCCTACAGAATCCAGAAAGCAGAATGTATGTAACTTTGACAAAAGTTATTGTGAAGGTACAATTAGGCAACAGATAATTTAAAAAGAAATCTCCCCCCAAACTAATACGGGATTTTTGACTCTGCTGGTCACAGTATATTTCAAAGTCAAAAGCACATAAACCATGTGTATTATTTACCTGATATGAACTCTAGTTCTCAAAGGCACTCTCTCATCTTCCCTTAAAGAAAGGGAAAAGTCTAAAAACACCTGACCCACCTGGACAGGACCTTATGATGTGTGTTAGTGATCAATTCCTTTGGGGTATTCAGAAAAAGGGTGCCCTCCATGACTGGTTCCCTTAGGAACTTTTATCTCCATTCAGTCACCTCAGAGGTACACCAATCTCACCCAGGAGAAGCAGCCACCCAGAATGGCTACCGTCATTGTTTTGGTTAATCTATGTGGCAGAAGAGACTGCAAGTGTAGGGAGCCCTAGAATAACAGCCAACCTATCACAATGTTTGGTGTGGAGAGAAACAATGCTCCCAGGACCTCCCTCCTAACGGTTTCCAATACCTACCAGAGGGCCAAGAAAGAAGAACTTTCTCATTAAGGTAGTGCTAAAGACTGAATGTCTGTGTCTCCCCCAGAATTCATATGCTGAAACCTAATGTGATAGTATAAGGAGGCAGGGCCTTTGGAAGGTGATTAGGTCATGAGGGTAGAGCCATCATGAATGGGATTAGTGTCCTTATAAAAGAAACCCCAGAGGGTTCAATTGGCCTGTCCACCATGTAGGACACAGCAAAAAGACTGCTGTCTGTGAATCAGGAAGTGGTCCCTCACCAGACACTGAATCTATCTGCCAGCACCTTGATCTTGGACTTCCTAGCCTCCACAACTGTGAGAAATAAATTTCCATTGTTTGAAGACATCCAATCTGTGGTATTTTGTTATAGAAGCCCAAATGGACTAAGACAGGGAACATGGGAAAATGTGATTTGAGCCCCATTATTATTTGAGCTGTGTGAATTTGGACAATTTACCTTATACCTCTGAGCCTCAGTTTTCTCATGTAAAACTGGGATAATAATCACCTCCCTTTTAGGGTTTGCCTAGCATACAGGATCCTGATAAATATCTGTTCCCTTTAATCTTGCCTTTCTTAAGACTCAGGAGGTAAAGGGGCACTGAGGCTTGGAGGGAATCTGTGGTAGGTTACAGAAAGCATTTCATCCCTCTAGGTTCAGGCACCCATTTGTCCATGGTCAACGGCCCTGGTTTATGGTACCAAAGAAACAAGAACAGCGGATGTCAACAACCAAAAGTAGATACAGCTTTTACAAAAATGATCAGTAACCACAAATGAGACACCTCACTATCCTCAAGGAATCCTATCCACCGTTATGAACTCAGCTTTTTAAAGTCTCCTCCCAAAGAGTGAAGCAAAAGGTTCAACTCATCATCTTCCTTCAATAGTTCCCAGGTTCAAAGCCTTGCTTTCCTGTTGAACTTTCAGGCCAGGGAAGGGAGGCAGCATGACATAATGAAAAAAAAGTACAAGCTCTGGAGTCAAACAGACCTGGGAATTTGAATCCAGGGATTGCCATTTACCACTTGTGTCATGTGAGAGTAGTCACTTGACTTCCCTGAACTCAAACCCTTCATCAATAAATTAAATACTATGCACATTAAAGGAGTACTGTGAGAATTATATCAAGTTATGCCTGGCAGAGTATCTGGCACAGAGTAGGTACTCAATTCATGTTAATTTTCTCAGTGTCCCCAGGTCCCCAACTACCAACTCTTGCCACGATCAAATAAGCAGGGTTTCAAATCTGGCTGTATGACTGGCCAACCCTACCATATATGGATATTTGCTAGCACCTCCTGCTATATACCAGCACTGTAGAAAATAATAAAGAAGTGATCCTACACCTCAAGCAGATTACTAGAAGAAGCGGGAGTTAAATACAAAGAACGCTGATATAAATAGGGACTAAAATGAAATAGAACAACAAAAGCCCAATTCAAAAATGGGCAAAGGACTTAAGCAGACGTTTCTCCAAAGATGCAAAGAAGTCAACAAACACCTTAAAGATGCTCAACATCACTAATCCTTAGGGGAATGCAAAAAAAAAAAAAAAAACCACAACAAACAAAAGAAACACACACCACGAGATACCACTTTTAACCAATAAAGTGGCTATTACCCAAAGAGAAAATAATAAGTACTGGTGAAGATGTGGCGAAATTGAAACCTTTATGCATTGCTGGTGAGAATGTAAACTGGTGCACCCACTGTGGATGGCAATATGGAAGTTCCTTTAAAAACTAAACACAGAGAGCATTCACGGAAAATGGTAGAATGGGAAGCACCAGGAATCTGTCTCCCCACCTAAACAACAATTGCACAGGCAGAATCTGTCTGATGTAACTATTATACTTTGGAGCTCTGTAGTCTATAGAAGGTTTCAACTTCCAGGAGAAGGCCTGGATGGTAAACTGTGGTTAATTTCAGTCACTTTCAGCTCTTAGCACAGCAGCACCTATCCATCCCCCAACCCCTGTGGCAGGCAGCTGTGAGCAACTTACACACAGCTTTCAGGAGCCAGGGTGGGCAAAAAGGACCCTAACCTTCAAACATCAGGGGTCTGTATTCTGACCACCAATTGGTTCTTCTGATCAAAATGGTACAGACACGGAGGCAGTGGCCACTGTTGTTGCACATCCTCCATTATTGCAGGCCCCTCACTCTCCAGCTGAAGTGACTTCCAAGGGACTTAAAGGACTGGTACTTTTTTTCTTCCCTTTCGTTTTTCTCTTTTTCCCCTCTTGGAGCTAGACATTGAACATGAGAACATTCAAAAGCAGCCACATATTTGGGGGAAATCAGAAAGTCACTGTGCATGCCCAGGAAAGGTACAGGCTCAGAAAAGATCTGGGAAGCCCTAATCCTCAGCAGAGAGATAGCCTACAACAATCAAACAAAAGCAGAAAACAAAAACAAAAGCCAGTAAACCCTGGAGAAGAAGCAGTTGATTTCTGGAGTTACCTCACTGTTAAATTCAATGTCCAGTTTTCAACAAAAAATCACAAAAGCCACAAGAAACAGAAAAGCATTCCAAGGTACAAACAACAGAAACTGTCCCAAACAACAGAAACAGAAAAGGATCTGATGGCAGATCTACTACACAAAGATTTTTAAACTGTCTTAAAGATGCTCAAAGGATTAAAGTCAAGAATAATGAGGTATAAACAAAATGGAGATATCTCAAGAGACAGAAAACCTAAAAAGAAAGAAACAAAAAATTTTGGAGCTGAAAACTACAACTGAAATGAAAATTTCAGTAGAGGGATTCAAAGGCAGATTTGAGCAGGCAAAAGAATTAGTGAACGAGAAGTAGGACAATGGAAATTGCCAAGTCTGAGGAACGGAAATAAATAAGATTGAAGAAAAGTAAAAAGAGCCTAAGGGACCTGTGGGACACCATCAAGCAGAACAACAAACATACTCCAGAAGTCCCAAAAGGACTTTTCTCTTGAAAAAGGCAGAGAAAATATTTGAAGAAACATTGGCTGAAAACTTCCCAAATCTGATGAAAGGCATGAATATATATATCCAAGAAGCCCAACAAATGCTAAGTAGGATGAACTTAAAGAGATCCATACCAGGACACATTACAGGTGGTCCACAACTTATGATGGTTCAACTTGATTTTTTTACTTTACGGTGGTGCAGAAGCAATACACATTCAGTAGAAACCATATTTTGAACTTTGATCTTTTCTCAGGCTAGTGATATTCAGTATGATACTCTCTCAAGATGCTGGGCACCAGCAGTGAGCCACAGCTCCAAGTCAGCCATGTGATCAAAATGGTATACTTACATCCATTCTGCACCCATACAGCCATTCTGTTTTGCACTTTCAGAAAAGTATTCAATAAATTACATGAAATATTCAACACTTTATTATAAAATAGGCTTTGGGTTAGATGACTTTGCCCAACTGTAGGCTAATGTAAGTGTTCTGAGCATGTTTAAGGTATGCTAGGCTAAGCTATGGTATTTGGTAGGTTGGGTGTATTAAATGAATTTGTGATATTTTCAACTTACGCGAGGTTTATAGGAAAATAACCCCATTGTAAATTGAGTAAGATCTGTATAATCAAACTGTTGAAAGTCAAAGACAAAGAGAGAATTTTGGAAGCAGCAAGAGAAAAGCAACTCATTCCATTCAAGGAATCCTCTATAAGATTATCAGCAGATTTCTGAACAGAAACTTCACAGGCTAGAAGGCAGTGGGCTGATATATTTAAAGTGCTTTTATATTCAAAACTGTCAACCAAGAATGCTATTTGCAGCAAAGATATCTTTCAAAAGTGAGGGAGAAATTAAGATATTCCCAGATAAACAAAAGCTGAGGGAATTCATTACCACTAGATCTGCCCTGCGAGAAATGCTAAAAGAAGTCCTGCAGGTTGAAATGAAAGGATACATGACAGTAAATTGGAACTATATGAATAAATAAATATCTCAGTAAAGGTAACTACACAGACAATTATAAAAGCTAGCATTATTATAACAATGGTATGAAACTCCACTTTGTTTTCTACATGATTTAAGAGACATATATTTAAAAAAATTATTAGTTTATGTTTTTGGGAAATGTATAAAGATGTAATTTTGTGACATCTACAACTGAAAGGAGTGAAGATGGAGTTGTAAAGGAGCAGAGTTTTTATGGTACTGAAGTTAATCTGATATAAATTCAATATAGAGTGTTGTTATTTTAGTATGTTAAATATGATCCCCATAGTAACAACAAATATAATAGTTACAGAATATACAAAAGAAAGTAAGAAAGGAATTTTAAAATTTCACTACAAAAAAATCAACTAAACACAAAATAAGACAGTAATGCAGGAAATGAGGGACAAAAAGCTATTAGGCATAAAAGAAAACAAAGCAAAATGACAGAAGTCCCTCCTCATCCCTAATTACTTTAAATGTAAATGGAATAAACTCTCAAATCAAGAGACAGAGGTTGGCATTATGGATTTAAAAAAGAAAGGATAATCCAACCATATGCTATCTACAAAAGACTCACTTTACATCCAAAGACACAAATAAGTTAAAAGAGAAAGGATGATAAAGGACATTCCAGGCATATAGTAACAAAAAGAGAGCAAGGGTAGTCATACTAATTCAGAAAAAATATACTTTAAATTTTAAAAGTTTATAAGAGACAAAGAAGGACATTATATATTAATAAAAGATTCAATACAGCAAAATACGTAACAATTGTAAACATTTATGCACCTAATAACAGACCATCGAAATACATTAAGCAAAAATTGACAGAATTAAAGTGAGAAATAGACAGTTCTGCAATAATAGTTGGATATATCAATACCCCATTCTCAATAATGGATAGAACAATCAGACAAAAGATAAGTAAGAAAACAGAGGAACTGAACAACACAGTAAGTTACTTACATCTAATATATACAGAACACTCTACCCAACAACAATAGAACACACGTTCTTTTCAAGGGCACATGGGACATATCCCAGGACAGACTTACAAGTTACAGATATCATACCAAGTATTTTCTCTAATCACAGCAGGATGAAGTTAGAAATCAATGACAGAAGGAAAACTGAAAAATTCAAACTTGTGGAAATTAAACAACACACTATTAAACAACCAATGGATCAAAGAAGAAATCACAAGGGAAATTTTAAAATACTTAGAGACAAAGAAACCAAAAACATAGTATACCAAAACTTAAGGGACGCAGCAAAGCAGTGTTAAGGGGGACATTTATAGCTACAAAAGCTTCCACTAAAAAGGAGAAAAAGATATCAAGTCAAAAACCTAACATTACAACTTAAGGAACTAGAATAATAAGAACTAATATAGAAAACCTTAAAGATTAAAAAAAAATTTTAGACCTAGTATCTGAATTTAGTAAGGTAGAAGGATACAAAGTCAACACACAAGGGCTTCCCTGGTGGTGCAGTGGTTAGGAATCCGCCTGCCAATTCAGGGGACACAGGTTCGAGCCCTGGCCCAGGAAGATCCCACATGCTGCAGAGCAACTAAGCCCGTGTGCCAGAGCTACTGAGCCTTCGCTCTAGAGCCCTTGAGCCACAATTACTGAGCCTGCGTGCCACAACTACTTAAGTCCATGCACCTAGAGCCTGTGCTCCTCAACAAGAGAAGCCACCTCAATGAGAAGCCTGTGCACCACAACGAACAGCAGCCCCGCTCGCTGCAACTAGAGAAAGCCAGTGAGCAGCAACAAAGACCCAACACAGCCAAAAATAAATTTTAAAAACTCAAAATGTTAAAAAAAAGTCAAAACAAAAATCAGTTGCATTTCTATACACTAACAATGAACAATCCAAAAAAGATATTAAGAAAACAATTACATTTACAGAAGTATCAAAAAGAATAAAATACTTAGGAATTAACCAAGGAGATGAAAGACTTGTACAACGAACACTCCAAAACACTGCTGAAAGAAGTTGAAGACATAAATAAATGGAAAGACAACTCATCTTTCATGAACTGAAAGACATAATATTATTAAGATATCAATACTACCCAAAGTGATCTACAGATTCAATGCAATGCCTACCAAAATTCCAACTTTTTTTTTTTTTTTTTGCAGTACGCGGGCTTCTCACTGTTGTGGCCTCTCCCGTCGCGGAGCACAGGCTCTGGACGCGCAGGTTCAGCGGCCATGGCTCACAGGCCCAGCCGCTCCGTGGCATGTGGGATCCTCCCATACTGGGGCACAAACCCGCCACCGAACTGCACCACCAGGGAAATCCCAACATTTTTTTGCAGAAATAGAAAACCACATCCTAAAATTCTTATGGAATCTCAAAGAAACCTCAGTAGTCAATCCTGAAAAAGAAGAGCAAAGCTGGAAAACTCATACTCTGTCATTTCAAAACTTACTACAGGGCTTCCCTGGTGGTGCAGTGGTTGAGAGTCCGCCTGCCGATGCAGGGGACACAGGTTCGTGCCCTGGTCCGGGAAGATCCCACATGCCACGGAGCAGCTGGGCCTTTGAGCCATGGCCGCTGAGCCTACGCATCAGGAGCCTGTGCTCCACAACAGGAGAGGCCACAATGGTGAGAGGCCCGCATACCGCAAAGAAAGAAAAAAAAACTTACTACAAAGCTACAGTAATCAAAACAATGTGCTACAGGCATAAACATAGACATATAGATCAATGGAACAGAAGAGAGAGCCCAGAAACAAACCCTCACATATATGGTCAAATGATTTCCTACAAGGGTGTCAAGACCATTCAATGGGGGAAAGAAATGTCTTTCAAGTCTTTTCAAGAAATGGTGTTGAGAAAATTGGATATCCACATGCAAAAGAATGAAGTTGAACTCTTATCTAACATCACATACAAAAATTAACTCAAAATGGGTCAGAGACCTAAACTATAGAACTCTTTGAAGAAAACAAATGGCAGATGCTTCACAACATTTGATTTGACAAGGATTTCTTGTATATGACACCAAAGGTACAAGCAACAAGAGAAAACAAACAAACTGGACTTCATGATAATTAAAAAATTTTATGCATCAAACGGCACTATCATCAGAGTAAAAAGACAGCCCAAAGGGTTAATATTTAGAACAATGTCAAAAAATCCTAAAACTCAACATAAAAACCAAACAACTTGATTCAAAAATGGTCAAAAGACTTGAATAGATATTTCTCCAAAGAAGATATACAAATAGCCAATAAACACATGAAATGATGCTCAAAATCACTAATCATATGGGAAATGCAAATCAAAACTGCAGTAAGATACTACCTCACACTCATTAGGACGGCTTCTATCAAAAAAGCAGAAAACAACAAGTGTTGGTGAGAATGCAGAGAAATTGGAACCCATGTGCACTGCTGATGGGAATGTAAAACGGTACAGCCACTGTGGAAAACAGCATGGTAGTTCCTCAAAAAATTAAACACAGAATTACCATACGATTACCAGCAATTCCATTTCCAGGTATAGACCCAAAAGAAGTGAAAGCAGGGTCTCAAAGTGATATTTGTACACTCATGTTCATGGCAGCATTGTTCATGAGAGTTAAGAAGTGGAAGCAGGGGCTTCCCTGGTGGCGCAGTGGTTGAGAGTCCGCCTGTCGATGCAGGGGACACGGGTTCGTGCCCCGGTCCGGGAAGATCCCACCTGCCGCGGAGCGGCTGGGCCCGTGAGCCATGGCCGCTGAGCCTGCACGTCCGGAGCCTGTGCTCCGCAATGGGAGAGGCCGCAACAGTGAGAGGCCCGCATAACGCAAAAAAAAAAAGTGGAAGCAAACCAAGCATCCACCAATGGATGAATGTATTAGCAGAATGTGGTATATACATACAATGTTACATTATTCAGCCTAAAAAGGAAGGAAATTCTGACATACGCTACAACATGGACGAAACCTGAGAACATTATGCTAAGTGAAATAAGCCAGACGCAAATGGGAAAATATTGTATGATTCCACTTACATGAGGTACAAAGAACAGTCAAATTCATAGAGAAAGAAAGTAGAATAATGGTTGCCAGGGGCTGAGGGGAGGAGAAAATAAGAAGTTACTATTTAATGGGTACAGAATTTCACTTTCGGATGATGGAAAAGTTCTAGAGATGGACAGTGGTGATGTTGCACAAAAATGTGAATGGACTTAATGCCACTGAGTTTCAGGCTCAAAAAGGGTTAAGATGGTAAATTTTATGTTATGTATGTTTTACACAGCAAAAAAAGTCAAGTAGATTGAGTTTAATTTTTGCTAAACAAAAATATTTCACAATACCCCTCTAATAAAGTGGTCAAAAAACATGTGGCCAATAGGGAACAAAAGAAAAAATATAAACCAAGGATATAAAAAAGGATATACCAATATGTATATACCAATATTTATATATACCAATTTATATATACCAATATTTATATACCAATATAAAAAAGGATAAACCAAGGGGAAAAAAATAAGTCTCACTTCCTTCTCTGAAAACTGAGTTGAACCATGTTTTCTTCCAAGTCTACACTTTGAAAATTCCATGATTCTATGAGGAGAAAGACAAAGTAATATTCTAGACTGCTATACCATGCATGCTTCTTTTTATTCCTTTTTTTATTTTTACAAAGACTGATTTAGAATTATTTGCAGAAAGGAACATATTCAAATTCAGAAGACCCTTACTCTGAGTATGCAAATAAAAGAAATGCAGTCTAGGGACTTCCCTGGCGGTCCAGTGGCTAAGAATTTGCACTTCCACTGCAGGGGGCACAGGTTCAATCCCTGGTTGGGGGACTAAGACCCCGCATGCCACATGGTGCGTCCAAAAAAAAAAGCAGTCTGCTACAAACATACGTAGTTTGGATGCCACAACCTTTCAGCACGTCTCACTGAAGGAACGCAGAAAGCCCACTCTGTCTCACTTGTCTGGAAGAATGACTGCCAGCCTGTAAAAATGAGGCACCTGGGTCCTCCCTGAAACTTGGTAGCTAGCATTCACCACGCCCAGGTGTTCTCCACTTGCTGAAACATCAATACCCCAAAACTGCAGCTTTCCAGACAAAGTGAGGATGGTTGTTTGCAGCGCCAAAGGCTTCTTCCCCTGCTAAAAGAGTTTGCTTTAAGGAACGAAGTGCTCTTTTAAAAACTGGCATTTAACATATGATTCTACTTACAGTAGTTTGAAGACTGTGTACACAGCTTCTTAGAAATACAGGCTCTGCAAGGCACACTAAGACCGACTCTAAAAGAGGAGAGGCTATCTTTTTAGAGCCAACAGCAAGCACATTGGAAACCCGAATTATTTTTTTTTTTTTAGGTTTTCAGAAAGATGAACCCACAGATTCACTTTCCACAAAAACAAATGAAGCACTAAGAAAAGGATGCAACAAAAAAGCCGTCTGACATATTAATACCACGACTTCCTTGCTCAGAGGGGTTGCCCTTCTTGTAGGTGCTAACTCATGGCTTCCTTGAAGGATTACATACCCTGTCCCGTGGATAATGAGACACACAGGATTGTTTACAATGAAGAAAACACCCTGATCATACGGAAAGCTCTCATTTATTAGTAGCTTAAAATGCTGAGGCAATACTGTTAATTTATAACAGCTAATTTCTAAGCACAAGATGGATTTTAGGGAAAAAAACTGATTTTTCTACACATGAAGTCTACTAATAAGGAAAACGATTTCTACTCAGCTTATATACATTTAACAGGAAATAAAGAGTATTTTTTCTATAAACAGAGAGACTTAAGACCCAGGGAGCTGGCAATAAAGCAAAGCGTCACATATGAGAACCCAGTCACCTATTATACCAAAGCTGAAGAACCAAGAGCCTCTTTTTTCCCACCTGCCCTGCAGCCAGAACACAAGGTCGTAACAGAAGTTCCACCAATCCATACACATGCCCCAGCCTCTAAATAGGGAGCAAATGTTGCAAAATAGGGGCCTTCCAAGAGGTACATTCTCTGGTGACAGCAGTTTCTGGAGAACCAGTGTTTCTGAGGAAGCAACAGAAGCAGAACCAGTGGCAGAGTTCAGTCTTTACGGCCAGCTAGCACCATTTGTGGCACAAGGCATGTCAACTGCTTGGTCGTGAGAGCAAGCAGTGACCTCAGTGGGTCAGTTCCGTGGCCTGATTCTGGCCATAATGCTTGGGTAGGTTGTCCAAAACCTGATCCTAGAGCTCTTCTGGAGATCCTGTAAACTAGCCGTTGTCCTTTCAATAAATTCTTTCTTGGCTTAAATCAGCCAGAAAATCTGACTGATACACTTAACCTCGATTTCTCTATCAGGGGTAAAACTATGTACCTTGAAGGTAGCTGAGAGGATTAAACAAGATATGTTAAAGCCCTTTGTAAACAATAAGCCATATATTATTATAATTTACTAAAATTTAACTATATGTCAGGTACTATATAAAGCATTAAATTTTGAGAAAAACTACAGCTAACATTAATGATGGCACTCTCTTAGCCAAGCACTGTGTTGAACATGTTATACGTTTTACCTTACTTGTCAGGACGACCTTAGGAGGCAGATTTTAGTATCCCCTATACTAAGTAAGTAAATAGTAATAATAATCATGACAACAAATCACAGTGATGGAATTAACGAAGAAATATTGTAAATTAATGATTTTTGGTGACAGAAATATTACTGTACTTTAAGGGAGATAATACAGTAGCCAAACCAAGAATTGGAGTTGCCAATTCTTGAAATTCTAGGGTCCAAAATTTGGCAACTTACTTATTTAAAATACCATTTTCCTCTTAATTTATGCTTAAGACAGTTCTGCTTAGTTGAGACTTGATTATACTTTGGAATCAAAATGTTTTCAGCAGCAACATAGCTCATTTATGACAATCTTACTCTTCAGGGGCTGGATCTCTGGAATACGTTTGGTGGAAGGTTCATTTTTGGCAGTTACCATAGCATCCTTTTTGTGTATTATTACTGACCATCTTGCTTTCTCCCAGTTACCCGGTAAGGTCCTTGAGGAAGGAATCATGTACTTTTGTCTCTGAAATTCAGACCCAAGGCACATAAGTGCCTTATAGACATATACAAAGTAGTTCTCCATATATGTCTGCTGTTTCATATACTGAATGCTCACATTTGGATGAGTTCTGCAAACACACAATTAGTGCTCCCTTGGGCCTTGGCTAAAGCTCCCTAATCCTGAAGGCTCGAGCGCTCAGCCACTCCATTCCATTTCCTTCAAGCAAAGTTCCGATTTAAATTTATTTCTCACCAGAGCAAGAGACACACATTCTGTTCATATCTCTCCAAAGAAATGAACTCATTCCCGTCTCTAAAGTAAACTTACGTCACCCGTACTGAAAGATATAGGCTCTTCTTGTGCAAGTAGTAAATGAGGCCTTAATCTATAAATCACTTGACTGCAGTCTTTTGAAAATTCGGTAAAGGCAGTGCTATGGAACTACTGCTACAAGTGATACCAAAGGTCAACAAAGCCGAGGATTAAACTTTGTTCTTTTCCCCTAGCAACTACCTAAACACACACACAGTGTATCCCGCCTTCACTAAGTCAAAAGCTTGATTGATCTAGTGTAATTAAACCATATCAACAAGTCCCCTCCTTGGTCCTCTGACCCTTGGTCTCAAGTTCACTGAGATAACGTATCTGGATCCCAATGTGACACAAACGCAAGATTCACAGGGCTGAGAGATAGGGTTTCCACATTCCAAGCCCATTGAGCATGTGTGCCACTGCCTTTGTCATAGAAGATACCCAAGTTATAAAAATTCAACCTTTCCCCCCATCCCTAAAGCACACAGCTGCGAAAACATCCTTCTTTATGGGACATATCAGTTGATAATATTCAGAAAGAAAAAATTATGTAAGTAATTGTTACTCTTTTCTCACCCTGTGCTTCAGTTTCCCCAGAGACAGAAAGGAGCCCCATAGGGTGCAAGGGAGACATGGGAAGGAAATCCTTGGGGTGTCCAAACCAAGCAGCGAGGGGCTGGGATTACCAAAGAGAAGCAAGCAGCCAACAATCTTACCACACTACCAATGTGATATATTAACTGAGTAACCCAAACATATGCACATTTTTTAACAGAAATACATCTGATTTTATGATTTTATATTATGAAATTAATATAAATAAGTGAGGAGAACAGACTTGCAAACTGGTTAAATATATAGGTTTTAGAATTCGACCTGTGTTTAAACCCGGCTCTACCTTTAATAGCTGTGTGACAGGAAAAGTCTTGAAACTTCTCTGAGCCTCAGCATCCTCGCCTGCCAAATGAGGGAAATGCCTACCCTAAGAGGTTATTCAGGATTTAAAGAAGGTAATATATAACACCTCTGGGCAAAAAAAAAAAAAAAAAGAGAGAGAGACACACACAGAAAGAAACAATGATAAAATGAGTAGTACCTATAGGCACTTTGGAACTTTTCTGTCTATCAAGTATAAAAATATGTGGAAGGTTTTTCTAGCCTACCTATGTTCACATATATAATTTTCACTACAAAGACAAGATAAAACTAAATTATAGCTTGGAAGGAAACAAAGACAAAAAGCAGGTCAAACATATGTTTGTTTTCATGTTAATTATAGTAGAAGGTAACAAATACATAAAGGTGAAGTATTTCCAGCATTATTTTTAGGGAGCTTTTCAATTAAAAAAAAAAGAAATGGTAAGTGAAAGTTATAAAAGATCAAATTTGGGCTTAAGGGACAGAACCACACTCAACTAATCAAAGCTGTCCAATAAAGGAGCAGACTGCCTTTTATCACAATAACCTGTCTGGGATTAGATATTTAGCAAGTCACGCCTATAAGTCTACTTCAGTGAGATAGTCTACAAAATACGCTCAACTGGGGGACTCTGCACAAAGTAGAAGATTGGATGATAAAATTTTAAAAGTCCCTTCCAATTCTAAAGTTCTATAATCTTTTTTTTTTCCGGTACGCAGGCCTCTCACTGTTGTGGCCTCTCCCGTTGCGGAGCACAGGCTCCGGACGCGCAGGCTCAGCGGCCATGGCTCATGGGCCCAGCCGCTCCGCAGCACGTGGGATCCTCCAGGACCGGGGCACGAACCCGTGTCCCCTGCATCGACAGGCAGACTCTCAACCACTGCGCCACCAGGGAAGCCCTAAAATTCTATAATCCTTGAACACTACAATACACAAGCAACTCTCTGGTGTCCATGGTAGAGTGAAGTTCACCTCTAATATCATCCCTAATAAGAGAAGGGTGTCCAAATTCAATTAAAGGACAGATTTGCCACTCCACTCAAATATGAAAGAAGCTAAATTAATGGATCTCATGACCCCCGAACCATGTTCTATTTTCCTCTCCCTGGATGCCTTCCTTATAATCTCTTCAAACTAATTCCACACATTATTTACTGACCTTTTCTAGAAATCTATCCCAAAGAAACAAACTGAAACCCATAAGAAGATTTATATACGAAGATTGTTTATTGCAGTACTAAAATAATATCAAAGCTGTCCTCTAAGGGGAGAATGATTAAATTATAACTTTTATACAAAGAAATGTTATACAGCTATTAAATTTGAGTTTTAAAATAATAGTCAAGGGCTTCCCTGGAGGTGCAGTGGTTGAGAGTCCACCTGCTGATGCAGGGGACACGGGTTCGTGCCCCGGTCCCGGAAGATCCCACATGCCGCAGAACGGCTGGGCCCGTGAGCCATGGCCGCTGAGCCTGCGCGTCCGGAGCCTGTGCTCCGCAATGGGAGAGGCCACAACAGTGAGAGGCCTGCGTACCGCAAAATAAATGAATAAATAAATAAATAAAATAATAGTCAATGAAAGGAAATGCCACAATATAATCTTAAGTGAGATTGTGATATAAAATGACACATTTAGCATGATTCTAATTGGAGAGTAAATGTATATCATATATATGTTTACACTAGAAGTAAATACATAGTAAAATGTTAACAATGGCTATGTATAGGTGGTGGAATTTTTAATTTTCTTTTTTTGTAACTCTTTTCCAAATTATCCAAAATAATCACATATTCACTTGGTGATCATAAAAAAGAAACATTAATTTTTAAAAACAAATATGAGCCAAAAAAACCCTATCTAATAGTTATCTTGGTTCTATAACTCTGAAAGTGAAAAGAATTCCTTTAAAAGGAGGAAGTCTGATATAAAAAAACAAGTATGCATCTGACCCTATGTTTGAAGTGGTTGCTAAGCACAGTGTTGTCTTTAAACTAATCAGTAAACAAGGAACAGCTGGGACAATATCTAGTGTGATTGAGGATGTGGAGCAGGAACTCGCATACATAGCTAGTAAGGATATAAATCAGCACAATCACTTTGAAGAGTCATTTGACTATATCTAGTAAAGCTGAAAATACATGTACATGTGCCCTATTAGACAGCAATTTACTCCTAGCTACATACCCTCCAGAAAACTCTCACACATGTGCACAAGGAGACATGTACAAGGTGCCCACTGCAAAACTGTTTAATAGTGAAAAAATATGAAACACCTCCAACATTAACAGGACAATGGATAAACAAACTGTGAAATATTCATACAATGGAATACTGCAGAGCAGTGAAAAAATGAGGCATATATCAACATGGATCTCAAAAATATAAACCAAAAAAAAGAAAAGCAAGTTATAAAAGTATATGAAGTAAACATCGAGTAGAATGCAATTCATATAAAGACAAAACACATAAAAGAATATATTAGATATTGTTTAGAGACACATAAACATGTAGGAAAAAGTAAAGCCATGAGGGACTTCCCTGCTGGTTCAGTGGCTAAGGCTCCGCGCTCCCAGTGTAGGGGGCCTGGGTTCAATCCCTGGTCAGGGAACTAGATCCCACGTGCCACAACTAAAGTTCCCACATGCCAAAACTAAAAGATCCCGCACTCATCGACAAAGATCCCGTGTACCACAACTAAGACCCTGTGCAGCCAAATAAATAAATAAATATTAAAAAAGAAAAAAAGGTAAAGCTGTAAAAAAAAATGCATGGGCATGATGAACACCAGTCAGATCAATGATTCTATTCAGAGATGAAGGGAGAAGGAATATTAGGGAAGGTTGGTGGTGGTGGGGGGGGACTTAACTTTATTTGAAATATTTTTCTCCTGGGGGCAAAAAAAAAAAGATCGGAAGCAAATAAGGCAAAATACTAAAGTTGGACAAAGTTGGTAAATGAAGACTCAGGTGTTTGCTATTTTTGCTACATGCTAAGATATTTCAAATGAAAAAAGAAATTTTAGGTAGCAGCTGGCAATCTCTATTGAGGGCAAGGTTCTCTATCCACAGCAATAACTCTTAAACTCTTTTGGGTACGAAAACTAATAAAGGGAAGCCTCAGTAAAATGGAGTTGGGAGGCCACAAGAGGGAGTTCTCATTCAGTACCACTTGATGTCAATTACAGGAAGAATTGTCAATTTCAGATCCCAACAGAAGAATCACCAACAGAAAAGAATCATCTATTACAGGACCCAACAGGAAAAGGTGTACATTGCATCTCCTACAAGAAATTGACTACCCCAGCAAGGCAGCCAGTGAGAAATCATCACCCTGTACTTTCACTTTTCTCCAATGGACTTTCCTTCAAAACAACCCCTCCCAACTTCCTCCTTTTTCTCTATAAAATAACATTGCACACCTTTATTTATTGGACTTGCTTATGGTTTTTGCAGTGGCTTGCTTATCCTGAATTGCAATTCTCTACTATTCCTGAATAAACCCATTTTTGCTGGTAAAATAACTGACTTTTACTTTTTAATAAATAAATAAATAAATTTGTTTATTTATTTTTGGCTGTGTTGAGTCTTCGTTGCTGTGTGCAGGCTTCTCACTGCGGTGGCTTCTCTTGTTGTGGAGCATGGGCTCTAGGTGCGCAGGCTTCAGTAGTTGTGGCGCATGGGCTTAGTTGCTCCACGGCATGTGGGATCTTCCCGGACCAGGGCTCGAACCCATGTCGCATGCATTGGCAAGCAGATTGTTAACCACTGCGCCACCAGGGAAGTCCGACTTTTATTTTTAAGGTCAACGTTACTTGGTGTCAGAAGTGGGATCCAGAGACGAACCCTCCCCACCCCAACAACTCTCTGAGGCTGGTGAGCAAACAGGTGTTGGTAACCACTGAGCCAAATGGGCCCACTGCTTTCTTACCAACCCTGGAGTTTCAGGGCAAGTCTCTTCTGGATTTTGAGCTCTGCTCTCTTTGCATTTTGAGTTCTCTGGGCTTTATTAGGGATCTGTTTAAAGGCTTTGTCCTTTCTGAGACTACTTGCTTGGCTTTTGTCTCAATTCCTTTTGGAACTGGGCTGTTCCTTTTGGAACCGTGCTGGATTTTGGTCTGATTCCTTTTGGAACCAGGTGGTTCCTATTAGAACTGCACTGGCCTTTGATCCAATTCCTCTGGGAACCAGACTGTTCCTATTGAAACAGGTGTTTAGGAATTTTTCTTTTTTGCTCCAGAGAAAAAACTCTAAGAAATGGGATCCCAGTCATCAGAATGCTTTGAGGGTGCCTCCTCTTCTGGGACCCCAGCCAGTTTTATGTTTAAAAACTGATGTCCCTCCTCATGCCCATTTCTAACCAAATGGAACAACTTAACCCAAAAGTAATTGAAAACAACGATGGCCATTATAGGGAACTTTCGTACTCCCCAAAATTACTTTTCTTAAAACAGAATTGGACAGCCGTGACTCTAAAATTGTTAAAACTGAATGAGATGCCTATTTTGACTGGTATTTTGAGGCTTCCAAATGCTATCAAGAGTCTAAAATTGCCTCTTTGCAAAATACAATTTATAAATTAACTGAGGCAAACAAACAACTAAAAAAGGAAAAAAGGCTTCTGAGGTCTCTTTCCCCTGCCCCATTTTGACTCCCACCTCCAGTGCCATCGTCCACCCGCTTCCACACCACTGCCACCTCCTCTATACCCTCAGTTTCCCATTCTAATGCTCTCACTATACTTCCCCCTTTCCCTGAACCTCTCCCCAGTCACTTCCCCTCTGAACCTACCAGAACCTGCCCCTTTAAAGGTAACTCTTCTGAGGATCCAAATAAACCCCAAATTTCTTATGTTTCCTGGAGTAAGGCCAAATTGCGAGTCATAGTTAAAAGAGTTTCCTAAAGTAACCAAAGACCCCACAGGTTTGCTGAAGAATTTAACATAGTTATTCAAATTCCCCAACCTGGTTTCTCAGATTTATATTAGTTAGTCCACATGCTTGTTGATGAGGGTCAAACATTGGATGAAACTTGCCTGATGGGAACATTCCAAACAGAATTAAAAACAAACCCCTAACTTGACAAAATGCTGAAAACCTCCACCAAGCAATAATAGCAGCTTTTCCTAAGCCTACTGACTGGAACAAAATTCAGGCTTGCACACAAAACTCTGATGAACCTGTTCATGACTATTATAATCGACTTCAGACTGTTTTCAAAGAAAATTCCAGTCTTCCTTCTGATGTTGAATCCACTCAGGTAGCCTTTAACTCTATGTTTATTAATGAGCTGAACTGGAATCTTTCTCGTTTACTTAAAAGCACCAGGGTGGAATAGAAAACTATGTCCACTCTAGATTTAGTTAATCTGGCAAACCAGCTTGCTCACGTGCTACATGAACCACCTAAAAGAAATATCACTAAAATTCTTAATTTTCGGGAATTCCCTAGTGGTCCAGTGGTTAGGACTCTGAGCTCTCACTGCCAAGGGCCTGTGTTCAATCCCTGGTCAGGGAACTAAGATCCCACAAGCCTCGAGGTGTGAAAGAAAAAGAAAATCTTAATTTTCAACTCGGGCAAATGAGGGCCCTTGAACGAAGCCAACTCCTTCCCCGCCCCCTGACACACACACACATCCGCCCCAGTTTCTGCTATTATCGCAAAGAGCCAGGACATTGGAAAAAAGATTGTTGCAAACTTAAGTGTTCCAGGCTTCCATCCCTCTAGCCAGTCTTTCCAGTGTTCTCCTAATTCCCAGTGATGGGGTTCCAAGGAACTACACGGGCTCTATCTAATCCTCCCTCTTAATCGACTTGGAAAAACCACTCTCTAGATTGGAAATGAATCTCTCTCTGTCCTTAATGACACCAGAGCTACACCCTTGGTGCTCAACCCCACGGCTGTAAAGCAGCCCCTGCCTTGCAGTACTAAAACAGTTCAAATAGTAGGGGTCTCTAATAAACCTCAACAGGTTCCTATCTCTGAACCTATTCCCTTTAAGAGATACATACCCTTTTCTCCTTAGCTCCTCTACCCCTACCTATTCATTTATTAGGCTGAGACTTCTTAGAAAAGTATCATGCTGAAATTACTTTCGCCCAAAAGGGGGAAATAATTCTAGAATTTGACAGTAGCAGTCAAAACAGCCAACCAAGTGAATTAAGTGACCCTTTGACATATTTTATTTGCTCCATTTCTGATGGCACTATAGTTGAATCTGGGGACACAGATCGACTGTCCCTACTGGATCAGCTACTATCCTCCTTGTGGGCAAAATCTTCAACTGATATTGGCAGAATGCACCGTTCACCTCCTATCAAGTTTCAGAGAGATCCCTCAAAACCTTGCCCAAGTATTAATCAATATCCTATAAATAAAGAAGCTCTTCAATGTGTCAAGCCCATAATAGAGGATGACAAAGCCCAGGGCCACAATAGTACTAGCCCCTGTAACACTCCTATTTTATCTGTGAGAAAACCCAATGGCCAAGGATGGAGGTGTGTCCAGAACTTACGAGCAATAAACAACATGGTTATCCCCTGACACCTTGTTGCTCTTATCCTGAACGCACTACTGACATTCATTCCCACTGAAAGCAAATTTTTCACTGTAATCGATTTACACAGTGCATTCTTTAGTATTCCAGTTGATAAGGCTAGCCAATACCTTTTTGCTTTCACTTGGGAAGAAAGGCAATACACCTGGTTATGCCCCAGGGTTTCAAAGAAAGTCCCTCTTACTTTTCACAAATCTTGAAAGCTGATTTGGATGATATAAAGTTTTTTGCAGGCTCAACTTTGTTACAATATGTAGATTATTTGCTTCTCTGCTCCCCTTCTCAAACCTCTTCACAAGAAGACGGCATCCACCCGTTAAAACTTTTGGCCTTGAGGGGACATAAAGTCTCCAAAGAAAAATTCCAGTTTGCTCAAGCTCAGTTTCAACATTTAAGTCACGGGACCTCAGAACAAGGACTACATTTGGTTCCAGGGTTAGTCGAGTGCTCTAATAGCACTATTAAGACTCAACTGGCAAAATCTGTAGAGACGCTCCAAATACCTTGGCCAAAAGCATTGCTACTGGTCCTTCCAAATTTCAGGTCCACACCTTTGGAACTCATAAGCTCTCACCGTGTGATACAATCACAGGACATCCAAGGCACCTGGCCCCTGCCTCTTGATCTGGGTCTGATAAAAGGAGATATACTTAAATATCGCAAAGGTTTAACTGCTTCTGTTAAAAATAACCTTCTTTGGTGGAGCAATCTTTTCACAGCATGCTCTGTGAAGCATGAAGACCATAAGTATCACACCTTGTAACCTGGAGATTTTGTCTACTGGCAAAGATACCTCCAGAAAGACTCTCTTCAACCTTGCTGGAAAGGCAAGGTCCAGTCAGGCAGGGTCTGGTGCTTTCTTTAAGATGTGTCACGTGAATTCAAGGCAGCACAAAGGTTGGTTAGCAGTACCTGATAGGGGCTTTTAGGAATATGTGAAGTTGGCCATCAGGTTGCCCCCCATTCCCAAGGCTGCATAGAATTTTGGGAAGAGGAAGGCAGGTGGTGTCACATACCCCACACATTCTGCAGTATTACCCACTGGTGCTTGGAAATCCTAAGGAAAATGATTTTGTTTTGAGTTTGCTATTACTGGGTTTTAGGGACTTCTTGACTCATACTTGCTGCAGCCCTCTATTGAGCCAGAACAGCTACAGGGGCCATTCTTCCCTGAAAATGAGTCAAGGCAGTTACACAACCCTCCACGGGGATCCGAGCACACAAGGCTCGGAGGGAGCGTGGGAGGAGCCCGGTAAACATCTCTCTCCTTCATCAGTTCGAGTTCCAACTCAGATACCTCCTGACAAAACAAACATGGCTTTTATATCATAGTAATGCTTTTGTAACAAGCAACTCATTCTCCTACTCCTTCTCCAGCTTACTTTTTCCCTGTAATCTTTTACCCTTTGCCCGAAATCCCCCCTCCCTCCCCACCATGTTGTACTATTTGTATGGAAAAAAAAAAAATTTCGGAGCTGCTTCTTGCCAAGTGTGACATCAACTCATTCTTATTTAGTGATGTCCAGCAAGAACTCGCTCTCACAAAACGTTTGCTCGTTTTGAAGCAACAAGATTACTAACTGCATTTTGTTTTCCCTGTCACTTGTTTTTGATGCATTAGGTATCTTCTGAAACAAATGACATAACACCTCGTTTCTATGACCTGAGGCACTATACCTGTATACAGAGATCTTTTCAAACGGCTTCAGGAAGACAAAGTATCGCCTCTGTTACTAAGAAGGCAAAAGATAACATAAGGTAACCTGATCATTGTAATCTCCCTGAAAACGATACCTCTGCTTTCAGTAACAAGAAAGAACTATCAATATTAAAGAAAATGTAAGCCCCAGAAGTCTATTCTAGGTAAAGAATTTTTGTTACTTAGGGGAAGAAAAGAAGAAAAATGGGTGATCTTTAAAATAGTAAAAAGACAGACGTATTACTCCCTGCTCAGCATCGCTCTGGCAAAGCACTACTTAATGCAGAATTTTGAAAAGCCAACAATTTTATTCTACACATAAAATAAGCTACAATTCAGAATTATTTTCAGTTAGTTTGCTGGAAAAATTGGTGCTGGTATTCTTAATATGTGTCCAACTATGATGAAACTACTGAGCTATGTCAGGTACTAATCCTCGCTCATGAAGTCTTCTTTAAAACCCTTTCCATTCCATCCCTCGGTTAATTAAAAGGCACAACTGGAAACAAGATGATTCCCTCCTTCTCCTTCCTTCAGGGAATATTAGCAGGCTAACCTCACTTAATTATCAGAATGTAGAAGTGAATTCCCAATGTGGATTGGTCCCGGCACAAGTGCCAATTCTGTCACATTCCAGTACTTGCTGACTAGGATGGTGCTGAGGAACCTAATCCACACACAACACGTGTGGTGATGCTCACATTTTCCTGGTTCATTGTCCAGGATATCAAGGCATCAGTTCCAAAGCACTCACACATACTTTCAGAGGAGTCACTCATAGCTCAGAAGTCTAGGTAGATAGCTAGCTCTGTTTGGGCCGGTTCCAAAGCCCTCAGAGATACCAGGTTGAAAATAAAACAGGAGAGGAACAGGAAAGCATTTACCTTCCCGGAGAACTGCAACTATTTAACAAAAACAAGTGCAAAAAGTCTATAAAGAAAAAGAAAATCATAGGTTTGTGCTGTGTGTGTGCACGTGTGAAGTCAGCCTGAAAAAAAAAAAAAAACAAAGGAAAAGGCCTTGAAAGTTGTAATTATAGAAAATTGCTCAGGTGACTTCATCCCACACACATGCTTTTCATTTTCAAAAAGTATGATGAGTGCTTTTTAAGTTAGTGCTCCGGAAAGGCTGCAGCTGTTCAGCACAGATTTCAATGCTCAGTGAAGAACATTATTTTGTCCACATAAAGGTTAATGGCTTCTAAATAAGGGTAGCAATTTCCAACCTGAGTACTGTAAATTCATATTAGCATTCACTCTGTTTGAAGATACAGACGCAGAAGGGTGAACTGGTCCCTGGCATGAAGAGTAAAATAATAACACAAAGAGTCATAATCCCCCCAACTCCCACCCAAGATGTTTAGCTTGCTCCTTATAAAACATCCCATCTGTGTTTACACACATCAGCACGGAGGCATTTGCCATGACTGTAATACTGCATTCAATGGACCCACAGCAAATCAAGTCAGGAAAACAGAGCAAACTTTGAAAGACACCTGCCCCTCTCATTCCCTCCTGCACTCCTCACCCCACCCCATCCCAGCACCACCTTCTTAAGTGTTCTCCTCTGGGATCAGAGGGGGTGTTATAATGGTTCTCAGGCAGGGAACATTCTGTGTGCAGCACCGAAATGACTCCTACTAGCTGTGGTTTTGCAGGGCCAATTTAAAAATCTAATTTCCCTCCCCAATTCTGCCGTCATTCTGCTCTCCCAAGCAAGCGACCCTATAGCTGTTTTCCCTTTATTTTCTACACCTAGTCTGTCAAGTCCTGTCATTCCTTCCTTGAAAATGTCTTTCAAATTTGTTCTTCCTTCCACCGTCCCCACCACCCCAGTCCAGACTTTCATCAGCTCATCAAAACTAAAAAACTACAACAGTCTCCTAACTGGTGTGTTCATTTCTGGCTACTGTCATACCAACCTTCCAAAAAACACAGCTCTCAACCTGTCAACACCCTGCTCCCTATTGTAACAAACATAAAACTCTGGGATTTCCGTGGAGGTCCAGTGGTTAAGACTTCGCCTTCCAATGCAGGGGGTGCAGGTTTGATCCCTGGTCAGGGAGCTCCAATGCAGGCAGGTTTGGTCCCTGGGCAGGGAGCTAAGATCCCACATGGCTCGTGGCCAAAAAACCAAAATGTAAAACAGAATTGATATGATATCAAATTCAATAGAGACTTTAAAACTGGTCCACATCAAAAAAAATCTTTAAAACAAACAAACAAACATAAAACCCCAGTTGCTTCTTACAGCATCACCTCGAAATACCTTCCCCTGGCTTTCAAGGGCACCCATGATCTGGCCAGTGTTTAACTTTCTTACCTTACTTCTTGCTGCTCCTCAAGATGCATGCACCTTTCTCTTTGGTCAAGCGGTTCTCTCATGGTCTCCACCCCAGATCCCTAAAAGCAACAGATGCAGGCCCACTGTGCTCATACTATCCTCCCACCCAGGAATTCCTCCCTCCACCCCTCCCAGCCCAAGCCAACACATCCCACCAAAATCCTGCCTGTTCTTTCAGGTGCAGCTCAGTTAATAACCCCTCTGCATGGCTGTTTGCTATGACTACGGTCCACCTCGCCCAGGGTGATCAGGAGAACTGAGTCTTTGGAATATGACACACCCGAGTTCAAACCTCTGTGGAAACTGAACAAGTTGTTTAATTTCTCTTTCTCATAGCTCAGACTTCTTAGCTACAAAATGGGGATGACGTTAATACCTCCTTCATAAGACTGTTTTGCAGATGAAAAAAAAAAAGACTCCTCATGGATAGCAACTAGTATAGCTGGGTACATGGTAAACAGGCACTCAACAAATGGTAGGTATTATAACATCATATGATATTATATGAGTGCTGTGCTTCTAAGAGTCTAGGCTTTAAGTCAATCATGTTTTGTTTTGTCTACTAGGTTGTAAAACTACCCAGGAGCAAAAATCATGTCACATCCAATTGCATCTCACTTATTTAATAATTTCAACTCCCTAAAAAGCCAAGAAACAAGGAAAAACAAATAAAATGGCTTACAGGTCACCCAAATAATTATTATAAATTCCATACACTAATGCCTATGTATTTTATTAACAGGAAGCCCTTCAGACGGCCCCTAAGGGCCTATTGATTTTTATTTTCGTCTCCAAGCCGACAGTAGCAATTAGGAGGTGGCTGCTATTTGTTATCAGCAAGGGTGACAACAGAAAAACTATAAAAAGTAAACATACACACCTGACCTGTACAAAACTGTAAACAAAATCAAGTCTAGCAACCAAAGCTTCTGTTCTAATTGGGGTATTTAGCATGCATTGTTTCAGAGATAAAGTAGCCCTAATGGTAAAAAATACAGAGAGGAACATACAAAGTTAAAATGATGGTGGTCTAAGTCCAATGATCATAATTGTTAAAGAAAAACGTTTTGCATGATTAAAGTAATTTTTTTTGAATCCCCACTATGTACCAAATACATATTACACATAAGCCATGCTGCTCAAATAAATTAATCCGCCTACTAGCCCCCTACCCTAAGGTAGATATTAAACAGGGTTCAGAGAGGTTAAGTGACTTGCCCAAGATCACATGGCCCATGTGTGACATTTTCCATTCCTGAACTAACTCCAAAGCCTGCGTTCTTTTCCCATCATGCCACAATGCCCCTGCACACTCTTGTGAATTGCAAGAACTGATTCTAAGTTATGAAAGAGGGTCCTTTCAGTTCTGCTTAAACATATCTAGAAATGGAACAGTTCATTACTTTGCAAGACAGCTTTGTGGTTATGAGCACAGGCTTTTGAGACCAGCCAAATCTAGGTTACGAACAGCCGTTTCGCTACTTTCTAGCTGCATGACATTCAACAAATCTATTTCTCCGAACAACAGTTTCCTTACCTATAAAATGGGACTAAAACGTACCCATATGACAAGGTTGCTGTGAGGATTAAATGTGAGAGGCTGCATGAAAAGTGCTTAGCTCACTGCCTGACATTGCAACTGCTCAATAAATATTACCATTAAAGTGATTACTATAGAAAGTTCTTTTTATCAAACCAAACTCTACCTCCCAATAACTTCCCCCCATTGACCCCAGTTCTTATCACTGGGACGTCACAAAAGTAGATCCAATGCTATATCTATTCAGCAGCCATTTAATATTAGAAGAGAGAGTACAGCAACTATACTTCAAGAAAAGATTTTTAAGTCATTAAAAAAATTAAATTTAATTAAAAAAAATATTCGGAGAGATGTGTTCCCCTAAGTCATCTCTTCTCCAGCCTAAAAACTCTTATCTGCTTCAAGACTTCTTTACATGACACGGTTTCCAAACAACAACCTTCTGGTCATTTATTCAGGATACACCCTAGTTTATAAATACCTTCTTCAACATGACACCCAGAACACTCTTGCAGGTACAGAGGGACCAGTGCCTGAGACTACTGCTTCCAGTTCCGATCTTGCTGTCACTAAAAACCCCCAGTGAACTGCTGCTGAGCCAGTTTTCCCACACCCTGTCCTTATGTAACTGACTGTTTTTAATCTAAATGCAGGACTTGACATTTATTGCTTTTAAATGTCACTATGGTTTCAGCCCATCTTTCAAGCCTGATGAGATCATTTTGAACCCTGGATCTGTCATGCATCATGTTAGATACTCCTCCTAACATTTTATCATCTGCAAATTTGATTAATATGCCTCTACCTCTTTATTTAAAGTCAATCAACAAATCTTTAATGAGTTATAAAGTATATCCAGGATCCTTTGGTTGGAGCTAAGTAATTGATACAATGTTGAATAAGAAGTCAAGGTCATAACCCTGTGGCATCTTACCTGTGACCTTCTTTTGTGCTTACCTTTAAAATATTTAGTTTGCAAAAGACAAGGCTAATGAAGGCACAACAGTCTATGTTTTAAAAGGCAGCAAGCTCTGCAGGTACAGAGTTGGCACCAACGGATGGAATGTTACAGTGATGCACATTTTGGAATTATCTTCCCTCTTTCAATGGCCCCCATCTTCCCTCATGCCTTCCCATTTTAATGAAAATACTTTTTTCTACGTCTAAGCTTCTGGCACCTCTTCTGTTCTCCACAATTCACTAAAGACAGCAGGTTCAGTAATTTCATCTACAAGTTCTTTCAGTTCCCTGGACTGGAGGGGTGTGGCGGCAGTGGAGGGATAGAGCAGGGGTGATGAGACAAGCACCAGAAAACAATGCATTGTGATCAGCTAATGGTACCTACAATATCTTCCTTCCATCCGGGGTTTTAGCTACTCCTTTGTTCTATCATTTCCAGTTTATTATCTTTCTTCTCAACAGAAAATATGGAAGCAAAAGATAAATAGCTCTGCTGTGTCATACATTAACATGACCTCAGCTGGCACAAGAAGCTGCCTATATCTACTTATAGCTGCTTTTGCTCTGAACATAACTTTCTGTATTTCTGTTTATCCTTCATGTCCATCACCTCAGAAGCCTCTGTTCATCCTAACTTTTGTATCCTCACCCTATTCATCCTAGCTCCTATATCACTCTTGTATACATCTTTGGTCACATTTGCTTCTTTCTACATTTAGGACACAAGCTTTAAAAATTAGGGCATTGGGCTTCCCTGGTGGCGCAGTGGTTGAGAGTCCGCCTGCCAATGCAGGGGACACGGGTTCGTGCCCTGGTCCGGGAAGATCCCACATGCCACGGAGCGGCTGGGCCTGTGAGCCATGGCCTCTGAGCCTGCACGTCCGGAGCCTGTGCTCCGCAACGGGAGAGGCCACAACAGTGAGAGGCCCGAGTACCACACACACACACAAAAAAAATAGAGCATTTTGGAATGTTCTCTGCCCAGCCACAGCGATCACTTCAAATATCTTACCTTTTTCTTCCTTGTCATCATGATTTGTGTAAAGATGTATCATATCAATTTAGAGAAAGTAAAAAACGATGATGGAGGTGGTTTGAGGCAAACTGACATTCTAGTGGGGTGATCTATAAGAAAGTAAGCTCCACAAGAGCAAAGAATTTATATTTTGCTAGAGGCTCACCTACTAGAACAGGGCCTAGAGTTCAGAGTAGCCTCTCCAATATTTGCTGAACAAATGAACAATCAAAATCTCAAAGGATGGGATTTCCCTGGTGGTGCAGTGGTTAAGAATCCACCTGCCAATGCAGGGGACACGGGTTCGAGCCCTGGTCCGGGAAGATCCCACATGCCGTGGAGCAACTAAGCCCGTGCACCACAACTACTGAGCCTGTGCTCTAGAGCCCGTGAGCCACGACTACAGAGCCCATGTGCCACAACTACCGAAGCCCATGCACCTACAGCCCATGCTCAGCAACAAGAGAAGCCAACGCAATGAGAAGCCTGCACACCACAAAGAAGAGTAGCCCCCGCTCATAGCAACTAGAGAAAGCCCGCGTGCAGCAATGAAGACCCCACACAGCCAAAAATAAATATTAATTTAAAAAGAATCTCAAAGGATGGTCAGATTTGAGCAGGCCACGATGGAGAAGACAGTCTTCAGATAGAACAGCATGAGCAAAGGCTTGGAGGTGGTAAAGCCAAGGAAGCAGTCCAATTTGGCCTAGAGCTCAAGACACATGCAAGCAGTAGTTGATGGGATATAATGACTTCCTGAGATCTTCACGTCAAACTCAGGAGCTCAGACCTGAATCTGACAGGCAGTATGGGGCAACCCAACACTCTAAGCAGGAATCACACAACTTGAGTTAGCCTTAAGAAAGATTCTGGCAGAAGTATGCCTAATTAATTAGAAAGAATTAAAAATGTTCATTTAAAATGTATTTATATGGGCCTAGGCAAAAAACCTGGCCAGGGATAGTTAGTATCTTTCTGCATACTTTCTCTCTGAACCCATAACATTCGTCTCAGCAACCTGTGTCCTGTCCCCATGTTGGAAGCAGTAAGAGTCAATGAATGTCTCCAAAGCAAAAGTAGGGATAAAACAAGGCCAAAATAAAGAGGCCCCAGAACTGCAGCTTCTTGCCAGGATTTACTGCAAGTCGGAGGAGGGCTGGCTTCAACTTGCTAAAAGAATGGCTTAATTGTCTAACTAAAGGGAGTTATTTTATGCTCATATCTGGGAACATTTTTTTCATTTCCATCTCACACTTTCAATGTGTGGGGCTGCCTTGATATTGTGTTCCCAACTCTTCTAGTATATTGGCAGGAAATGGAAAGAACAGCAGAAAGATAAAGCCCATCTGGCCACAATGTTAATGTTAGCCTTCCTCTGGTCCTCCGACCAGACTTCCAAATGACTCTTACCTTTTCTTATATGCGCCCCCTATGAGTCTGGTTTCCTTTCCATAATTACTCATGCCTTGTCCTATTTTTCCTTATTGCATTACTATGGAACACTGCCTGTTACAGTGGTTTTATTAATATGCTTATCTACTACTGCTCAATAACCACATCCAAAGAAAACAGTGGATGTCATGATGAAACTTATTTTAACTTCTTTAGTTACAGATATATTTCTTTTGCTTTTGAATATTAACTATCCCTGGCTAGCAGTTCCTGTTTGTTGATTTCATGCAAACTAAATTAGCATCAGCCATGACACTACTAGCCTGTTTAGGTTTGGGGCAGGTCTTAAAATAGGATTTTTTTTCTCCCATCAATGGTGTGATTTTTACCTCTCTGGTGACTCCCTCTATATGTTTGGAAAGTGTGGTCCACAATGTGGTTTAAAGTCTCAGGAAAAACACCTCAACATTTTAAATAAGTACTGTAATAATAATAATATACACAGGATTATACATAGGATATCATAATAAATACTCCATCGATGACATATATAATAAAACACGGTGCTAATAAAAAGATACCAAAATGAGTCTCAATAAGTGTTAACAATATTGAACATTACCTCTCACTAATTACATACAAGGTGGCAATCTCCTTAACCCAAAGAACACTAAACAGAAATTAGAAAATAAAAAAAAATATCCTAAACAGATGGCAAGAGTTCTGTGTCTGTTGACTGTAATATGGCCTGAGCTCTTCTCTGGCCCTCTGATCTGGGTCCTATCAAGCATTTTTCAATGACTGGAATGAGGACAAAGTATGTCAATCATGGGGGCCCAAAAAAGAGCCTCAAGAAGTTAAGAGACACAGGCCACATGACACCGAACTATAGATGATTGTAAAGTCTTGCACTGAAGGTCCAAAAAACTCTCTGGAGCAATACAGAATGAGGGAGGTGGGGCTTAACATCAGCACATGTGAAAAGGACTTTAGGTTTTAGATGATTCAATATGACTCAAATACATGTGGCTGCCAAAAAAGCAACTTCAAACTTGGGCTCTCTTAAAAGAAATACAGCATAAAGAGCAAGGCAGAAGATCCCGCTCACACGTGGAATACTCTGTTTAAGTGCTAGGGGTCACACTTTAAAAGGGCCAAAACAGAGTATGTTTGGGGTGCAGTTCAGAGGGCTGAGAGGGGAAAATCACTTTATACAAGGAACTGAAATTGTTTCGTCTACAGAAGAGCCTGTTCCACAATTTTTAAATGAGCACACATGACTTTTATGATCAGATTAAAAGACATTTCCGTTTTGGATAAAAAATTATGTAAATAGGGGCTTCCCTGGTGGTGTAGTGGTTGAGAGTCCACCTGCCGATGCAGGGGACAGGGGTTAGTGCCCTTGTCCGGGAGGATCCCACATGCCGTGGAGCAGCTGGGCCCGTGGGCCATGGCCGCTGAGCCTGCGTGTCCGGAGCCTGTGCTCTGCAACAGGAGAGGCCGCAACAGTGAGAGGCCCGTGTACCGCAAAAAAAAAAAAAAAAAAAAAAATTATGTAAATAATGCCCGGTGTTAAAGACGATACTATGAAACTAACATGTTCAGGCACTGCTGGTTTTACTATAAATTGGTTTATTAAATCTCTTGGAAAACAATCCTGCCATACATTGTGACAGCTGTGAAACTGCTATTTTAGTGGCTTTATAGGCAAACTATGGTAGATTCATAAAATGGAATATTGATCAACAACAAAAAGGAACAAACTACTGATATAACCAGATGGATGAATCTCAGAAGCATTATCATTAAGTGAAAGAAGCCAGCCTCAAAAGGCTACATACCATATGATTCCATTTAAACAATATTCTGGAAAAGGCAAAACTACAGTAACAGATCAACGGTAGTCAGAGGTTGTGGTGAAGGGTGAAACTGACCGCAAAGTGACACAGGAGGAGTTTGGGACAATGATAAAGATTTTTATCTCTTGATTGTTAGGGTGGTTACACAACTGTACAGATATATCAACACTCACAGAACTGTATATTAAGATGGGTAAATTTTACTGAATTTAAATTACATCTTAATTTTTAAGAAAAAGAGAAAATCTTGAAGGCAGCCAGAGAAAAGAAATACACTGCATACAGAGGAATGATAAGAATTATCTTTTAAAAATTAAGCACAAAGACTTTTTCAGACCAAACAAAAACTGAAAGAACACATTTCCAACAGATCCATACTACAAGAAATGCTAATGGAAGTTCTTCAGGCAAAAGGAACATGATATCAAACAGAAACCTGGATCAGTATGAAGAAATGAAGATCTCCAGAAATGGCTGAAATGAAGGTAAATATGAACTACCTTTTTTCTTAATTTTAATAGCTCTCAATAATGATTGTCTAAAGCAGGGGGTCAATAAAGTATGGCGCAAGGGCTAAATCGCACCCACTTCCTGTTTTTGTAAGTAAAGTTATATTGGAACACAGTAACACCCATTCTTTTATGTATTGTCTATGGCTGCTTTCATGACAGAGTTGAGTAGTTGAGACAAAGACCAGATGGCCTACAACGCCTAAAATACTTACTATCAGGCCCTTTACAGAAAAAGTTTGCCACCCTGATCTAAAACAAAAATAGCAATGTATTGTGGGTTTATAGCATATGTAAAAGAAAAATATATAACAACAATAGCACAAAATATGAAGAGGAAACTGAAGTATAAATACCTTCCTGCGATAAAAACTCTATACTATATGTGAAGTGGTGATTAATTAAAGACGTGCATTATAAACCCTAGGGCAACCACACAAAAAGTTTTTAACATTTAAATGATATGCCAACAGGGGAGATAAAAATTGGATCACAACAAGATTTGATTAATGCTAAAGCAGACAGAAAAAAGAGGGAGAAAAGATTGAAGAACAGATGGAATGAACAGAAAATGGCAAAGGTGGAAGAGTTTAATCCAACCGTGCTGAAATTACATCGAATGTAAGAAGGCTAAAGATACTGTTTAAAAGACAGAGATTTTTCAATATGAATAAACAAGCAAGATTCAACTGTATTCTGGTTACAAGAAATCCACTTTAAATATAAACACAGAGTTAGATTAACAGCAAATGAATGAGCCAGGTATGACTTCTTACTATAGCTAAATGAGGTGATCAACAAATCCTCTCCACAAAAAGCAACTATAAAGCTGGACAAATTTTAAAAAAACAAGCATTTTGAAGCTTGAGAAATCAACCAAAGGCATACAATAATCTAAAAAGCATTTATGCCTAAAATACAGATGAACTTGGATAAGAACAGTGGCAATCTGTGGCATTCTAACCTGGGGCTTCTCCTACCTCTCCTGCCTCAGTTGAAGCAGATGTTGTACCAGAATGGGGCAGTCTGTGAGAATAAGCAATTTTTCTGTTGCAGTAGAAAGAGGTTCACATGATTTTGAGCAGTGGGTAACATCCATGCCCAGCGATAGTGTCGGAGGAATGACTATCTCAGAGATGGCAGGTAGGAAGGGCTAAAAGCTCTACTAGCGCAAGGCTGTGGTCATGGCTGGGGAAAGTTTATTCCTGGCTGAGGCTGCACGCATTTACAGCAAAGACCCGAGAGGGTCCAGCCAGTCACACACTCCTGGCTGAAAGTGAGGCTGTGCGCATGCCAAGAGGAGAGGTGAAAGGACCCAGTGGAATTCAAAAGATGGGAGAGACTGGAAAATGGCTTGAACTTTTTTTTTTTTTTTGCGATATGTGGGCCTCCCACTGTCGTGGCCTCTCCCGTTGCCGGATGCACAAGCTCAGCGCCCATGGCCCACGGGCCCAGCCGCTCCGCGGCATGTGGGATCCTCCCGGACCGGGGCACGAACCCGTATCCCCTGCATCGGCAGGCGGACTCCCAACCACTGCGCCACCAGGGAGGCCCAAAAATGGCTTGAACTTTGAATGTGCTACTTACCCACACACAGATCCACTGAGAGATGACAAAAACCTTACTGGATCAGGGTGGTTGAATATAATCCCTGTTCAATCACTGGCTGACTAATAAGCCATGGAAACATAAGGACAACCCCTGGGAAAGCAGACTTAAAAATAAAACAAGTTTAAAAAGGAGCAGAGACATCAACGGCCACAAATCACAGGGAAGAGAGATTTTACAGGTTTAGCAAGCATGTTACTAAGCAAAGAAACAACAAACAAGAAGTAACAATAGGATATGTTAATTAGCTTGAATGTGGTGATTATTTCACAATGAATATGTATAACAAATCAAATTGTACACTTTAAACATATACAATATTTAATTGTCAAATACTCCAAAAATCTTGAGATCAGAATGCAGAGCTACTGTAATATTTTATCAAAAATGTCCAGTTCTCACAAAAAATTACAAGACAGAAGAAACAGGGAAGTGTGACTCATACTCAAGAAAAGAAGCAGCCAATAAAAACTGTCTCTGAGTATCCTAGATACTAGATATAGCAGACAAATATTTCAAAGAAGTTACTATATATAAGTTCACAAAACTAAAGGAAATTAAAGAAAAAAAAGTATGGCAACAATGAATATGCAAACAGAAATTGCCCATAAGGAGACAGAAATCCTGGAGTTGAAAAGTACGATAGCTGAAATAAAAAATTCCCTAGAGCAGTTCAACAACTGTTTTGAGATGGCAGGAGAAAGAATCAGTGAACCTGAAAACAGAAATTATCCAATCTTAGTAACAGAAAAAGAAGATTGAAGAAAGATGAACAGAGCTTCAGAGATATGTGCAACAACATCAAGCATAAGAACACATACACAATGGAAATCCCAGAAGGAGAGGAGAGAGGAGGTTACCAAATTTGATAAAAATATTAATCCACACATTCAAGAAGCTTAATAAACTCAACGTAGGACAAATACAAAGAGATCAACACATAGTTACATAACAAACTGCTGTAAGCCAGAGTCAAAGAGCAAGAGAAAAGTGACTTATCTGAAACAATGGAGGCTAGAAGAGAGTTGAATGACATACACAAAGTACTGGGGGCAAAAATTTCTGTCAATGTTCTTTTTTTTTAATTATAAGAAATTTAAATTTAAGGCTTGCAAAAGATGCTACTGTGATTGACTTACTTGGATCACTTCTTGGATTAAAATGGCCAAGAACCATTAAAAATGAGCCATTACCCACGTTAAAGTATTCAACAGTGAATCCTCTGTGCTACCTGAAGAGCAAATGTGGATGAGGAGCATATACAGATGAATTTGGAGCTATTATACAAGAAACAAAACAAAACCCCCAAATTTAATGAGGTAGAATTTTTGTCAACCAGCAAATTTATCTTTCAAAAATGCAAATAAAATAAAGACATTCCCAGATAAACAAAAACAGAAAATTCATTGCTAGTAGACCTATATTACAAGACATACCCAAGGAACTCTCTTTAGGGTGAAAAAAAAAATGACAACAGTTGGTGACTTGAAGCCACAAGAAATGAGGAACACCAAAAATAGTAAATGTGTGGCTTAATATAAAAGATTCTATAAATATGTTTTTATTCATTTATTCTCCTAACTTCCTTGAAAGATGTAAACATTTTAAAAGTAATAAATATGACAGTGCATTTTGGGGTTCATAATATACATAAAGATATATTTATGTTTTTAATATGTTATAGCATAGATAGATATTATATATAATAGCAGAAAGGAGAAATAAAGAATGGAGCTATACTGGAGCAAAGCTTATATATTTTACCAGAATTAATTTAGTATTAATCTGAAGTAGAGTCTGATTAACTAAGATACATATTGTAATCCCTAGAGGAACCACTAAGAAAACAACTCCAAGAAATATAGTTTAAAAAACATCAACAGAAGAGTTAAATACTAGTACACTAAAAATACTTATTTAATAGAAAAGAAGGCAGTCAAGGAGGAAACAAAGGGACAAAATAGACAAGAATAGAATGTATGGAAAAGAAATGGCAAAAAGGCAAATGAAAGTCCAAAAGGCAAAGAGTGTCAGACTAGATAAAACAGCAAGATCCAACTACATGCTTTCTATAAGAGACACACCTTAGATTCAAAGACACAAATGAGTTGAAAGTAAGAGGGTGAAAAAAGATATATACTACAGAGAGAGTATACTATAAGAGAATGTGGCTATATTAATACTGGATAAAATAGGTTTTAAGGGCTTCCCTGGTGGCACAGTGGTTAAGAATACACCTGCTAATGCAGGGGACACGGGTTCAAGCCCTGGTCTGGGAAGATTCCACATCCCGTGGAGCAACTAAGCCCATGCACCACAGCTACTGAGGCTGCGCTCTAGAGCCCACAAGTCACAACTACTGAGCTCGGACACCACAACTATTGAAGCCTGAGCACCTAGAGCCCATGCTCCACAATGAGAGAAGCCACTGCAATGAGAAGCCAGCACACCACAACAAAGAGTAGCCCCGCTCGCCGCAACTAGAGAAAGCCCGCATGCAGCAACGAAGACCCAACGCAACCAAAACAAAAATAGGCTTTAAGACAAAAAGTATTATTAGAGAAAAAGGACATTTCATAATGGTAGAGTGACTACATCAGTAAGATATAATTATAAATGTATTCACACCTAACAGTGTAGCCTCAAAACAAATGAAGGAGAAACTGACAGAATTCGAAGGAGCAATAGACAATCAAACAATAACATGTTTAATTTAGTACCTTACTCTTAATAATGGATAAAACTAAACAGAAAATCAATAAGTTTATAGAAGACTTGAACACAATCAACCAACTTGACATAACTTCAGCCAATGACTGCAGAGGACACACTCTTTACAAGTGCACATGGTTTACACCTTTCACAAAAGTTAACTCAAAATGGATCAAAGACCTAGATGTAAAACACAAAACTATAAATCTCCTAGACAATAACAAGAGAAATTCTAGGTTTTGTTGTGTTTAGTGATGACTAAAGCAGTGCTCAGAGGAAACTTTATGGCTTTTAAATGCCTATTTCAGAAAAAAAGAAAGATGGCAAATCAATAAACTAAACTTGTACCTCAACAAACTAGAAAGAGAAGTGCAAATGAAATCCAAACTAAGCAGAAGAAAAGAAAATAATAAAGATTATAGCAGAAAGCAATTAAAAACAGGAAAACAATAGAGAAAATCAATAACACAAGAATTAGTTCACTGACGAGATCAACAAAACTGACAAATCTGTAGCCAGAATGACCAAGGAAAAAGGAAAAAAGGCTCAAATGATCAAAATCAGGAATGGAAGAGGAACATCACTATTGACCTTATAGAAATTTAGAGGATTAAAAGGCATTAAGAAATACTTTATGCCAATAAATTAGATAAGTGAAATAAATTCCTAGAAAGACAAGAATTACTAAAACTTACTCAAGAAGAAACAGAAATCTGAATAGACCTATACCAAGGAAAGAAAATCTCAGGCCCAGTGGCTTCACTGTGAATTATACCAAATATTTAAAGATAAAATACCAATCCTTCACAAACTCTTACAGAAAAGAAAGGAGAAAATACTTCCCAACTGATTTCATGAATCCAGTATGCCCTCATACCAAAGAAGTCACAAGAGGGAAAAAAAGAAAAAGAAAAAAAACCTACAAACTAATCCCTTATTTATGATTGGTCATAAAGGTCTGATGTCCAGATATGTGCATGCACTTTCCTTTTTATCCTAAACATTTAAAGTACAGGAGCATAAATATTTTAAAGTATGCTTTATTGATCATTTAAAAAATTTTCCAAGGTTATAAGTAAATATAAAATTCTTGCACTGATTTTGGAACTTAATTATACCTAACACCTCTACAAACACGAGATGTTCCTCCACTGTTGTTCTGGCCCACAGGTAATCTGAGTAAAGATGATGAAGTATATAGAAAGGCCCATAGGTAGAGTGCTGTAAGAAATCCTTTCTTATTAAAATACAGTGTATGGGTTGATGGCAAAGCCCTGGGAAGCCTCATTAGATTACTGTGAACATCCTGAAAAGGGGGCTGAGGGTATTAAATTACAGTTTGAAGAGCCAAAATTCAAGTGGCCTTAAAGGCCAAGACACTGTAAAATTTTATGTATTAGCTACAATATGTCTAGAGGTGTTAAAATGGACTAAGGGTCTTCAGAAGTTCTACTCCCTTGTCTTCAAGGGAACTCACTCTTGCCTTAAGCCATCCTAGTAGTTGTCCATCCTAAAGATTCTACAAGGTAGGAGATTGTAAAACTTTTCTTCTAACATCTGACCTCAGTAGAACATCCAGTTCAAATATGGAATTGCAACCTTTTCTAAGCCATTACTATATTTTTAAACTTTTAATTTTTAAAATAACTTTAAGAAAAACTGCATGAAGTATAGGATTCCTATATGCCCTTCACCAGCTTCCCCTAATATTAACATAGTATACAACCATAGTACAATGATCAAAACCAGGAAATTAACATTGGTACAATGCAATCAACTGAACTACACACCTTACTCAAATTCCCTTTTTTTTTTTTTTTTTTTTGCTATTGTCCTTTTCTGTTCTAGGATCCATTTCAGGACTCCACATTACAGGTTTCCTTAGTCTCCTCCGATCTATGACAATTCTTCAGCCACCCCTTGTCCTTCATGACTTTGACTCTTATGAAGAACAGTAGTCAGTTACTTTGTAGAATGACTCTAACACTTTTCCTGATTTAATAATATTATTATTAACAAGGATCATTTATTGAGGGTTTACTAAGTACCAGGCACAATGCTGAGCCCTCTATCTAGATTATCTCTTTTAAAATAGAAATGTTTTTAATAGACTTTAGAACAGAAGCATTTAAAAATCAAAGAGTAATCATCTCCAACTCACCTTTCTTAAAGTGCTAGTATTTTGTAAATTACAAAGCATTACCAAACAGATTATTATTCCCCCACTCCAATATCCTTTAATGTCCCCCCTAAAAAATACTAAGTCCAATATTAAGTCTTAAATTCAGAGCCCTTGAGTTGTTAATCCTTCTGAATCTTTACTGCCCACATTTTCCTACCCTTGAACCTTGGCCATTGCTTTCTTCATTTGTACCTGCCCTCCCTTTTCACCTCTAAATACCCTTTCTTGAAGACACCTTTAATCACTGCCCCTAGCTCCCAAGAGCTACTGACCCTCTGGAATCCCACAGAATTTAACAACTGCAGTACTCATTTGGTACATACACACTACCCTGAGCTGTGGGCATATGTTTTTGTAGATTGTCTCCCAAATGAGACTTTTTTGAGAGGAGGACTTGTGGCCTTTTTTCCTCTGATATCTCCTATACTACCCTAATGCTTAATAACATTTACTGAATATACAAGTGCCAAGCTTTGTGGTAGCCCCTGGGAAATGAGAGATGATTAAGACACAATCCCAATTCTTCAGAAATCTTTTATGTGATAAACATTTGAGCACAGTGATACACTGAAAACAGAGTTTCTCTTCAAAAAATTAAGGTCACTGCAAGTTTCCTGTGGTAGTAAATCTTTTTCTTTTTCTGTCCTGATAAACACTAAAATAACTAATTATAGATTGCTAATGTGTCACAGAACATGTATATTTTCCAGCCAGCTTGGGCTTGAAGCAAGCTGTGACCTGGTTTTATGAGAAATCCAGATGGTACAGAGTAAACTTAATTAACCAAAGGCTTTTGCAAATATTGCCACAAGTTGTAGCAAGTTTCCACCAGCTTACCAACTGTTTTAGTCTAGTGACATCTAGTGGCAAAAGGGTTAAAAACCGCACTGCTATAAATTAAACTACATTACAGGGAGGCCATCTTATGAAAACAAGTGGCAAAATATGAGAAAGAACTATGGTATTCACTAGCATTAGAAAATGTTTTACTGTCTCTTTGGCCTATGTAACTGTTAACCCCTCTCACTGGGGTTTATCATTTTTTCCTTCTCTTGTAGCTGGTAAATATTAATCTTGATATAAGATTTACTGAAATAAAACGTACTAATATTTTAATTATAAGTGAGACAAAAGCCCTCAATTAAAAAGCCTGAATGAAGAACCAAGTAACCCCCAATGGCAGTATGTCTGATCCAAAAATCTGGCAAATCAAAACTGCATTTTTGTTTCCATATATTTGTTTACTGACACTTCCATATGTCAGTAAACTTTTGTTAATGATTTTCATCTGCTCATATAATACAAATAATCATCTATCGAAACTTATTCTTTAAAATATCACTTTGCATTTCATTGGCTTTTTGTGAAACTGGATTTTGGTGGGAAACACACTTAAACATTATCAAAAGCCTGTGACTTTTAACATTCTCCTACAAATAATGAATTCCCAATGAGTCTAAAATTTAATGTATAGGCATTAACTGTGAATCATAGTTTTAATAACTGAGTTCATCCCAAAATAGTAGAAACCTAATAACATATTCCAAGATACACTTTTGATAACCACATTTCTTTAAAAAAATTTTCTAGAATCATTTAGTTGCATGATCTAACAGTTCTGTAATTTCAGGTAAGATTCAAGTTCATAAACCTCTGGCTCGATATTTTCCAAAGTGTGGTCCGTGAACCCATTTCAGAATCACCTGGAATGCTAGCTCAACATACAGATGATACCTTACAAATGAACCTATTGAATCAGATGCTCTAAGTTTGGGGCCCTATGATCAGCTTTATTACGCATAATAAGGTTTTGGAAATAATTACTATCAAGACCACAAATATAAATTCTTCTAAGTTGTTCTAATTCTAGTCGACCTTTCCTGCCTCTTTCAGACAGAATACGCTGTTCCACCCTTTAGGTTCTCTGATGGGTTACACTTTATTTACATCACTTACCATACTGGGTCACAATTTATCTGTTAACAATATAGTTTCCCTCACTAGACTGTGAGCTCTCTTCATGGGAAGGAATAATGTGTTTTGCTTTTGTGTCTCTAGCCTAACAGTATCAGATGAATAGCACGAGCTTAATGAATTTGGTTAAATGAATAAATAAATATATGAAATATCACAGTTCAAGAAAAAGCATGTGGCTTCCACTTGTGCTAACAGTGAGGAATATTATGTGGTACCAGTTCCAAAAATGATGAAATTAGCATCAAATTAATGTCTAATAATCAGTTCAGTTTGGGGGGCTGGGGGAAAGGGAATTTTTTTAAGTTGTGAGAACACCTTTAAAACACTGGCTTTCCTAAAGAAACATTTCAGTCTAAAATGCTAGTGTGTTTTTCTGCTGTTTTTTTTTTTAATTTTTTTTTAATTTTATTTATTTTTTTATACAGCAGGTCCTTATTAGTCATCAATTTTACACACATCAGTGTATACATGTCAATCCCAATCGCTCAGTTCAGCACACCACCATCCCCACCCCACCCCACCCCACCGCGGTTTTCCCCCCATGTTGTCCATACGTTTGTTCTCTACATCTGTGTCTCAATTTCTGCCCTGCAAACCAGTTCATCTGTACCATTTTTCTAGGTTCCACATATATGTGTTAATATACGATATTTGTTTTTCTCTTTCTGACTTACTTCACTCTGTATGACAGTCTCTAGATCCATCCACGTCTCAACAAATGACCCAATTTCATTCCTTTTTATGGCTGAGTAATATTCCATTGTATATATGTACCACATCTTCTTTATCCAATCGTCTGTCAATGGGCTTTTAGGTTGCTTCCATGACCTGGCTATTGTAAATAGTGCTGCAATGAACATTGGGGTGCATGTGTCTTTTTGAATTATGGTTTTCTCTGGGTACATGCCCAGTAGTGGGATTGCTGGATCATATGGTAATTCTATTCTTGATTTTTTTAAGGAACCTCCATATTGTTCTTCAAAGTGGCTGCATCAATTTACATTCCCACCAACAGTGCAACAGAGTTCCCTTTTCTCCACAACCTCTCCAGCATTTGTTGTTTGTAGATTTTCTGATGATGCCCATTCTAACTGGTGTGAGGTGATATCTCATTGTAGTTTTGATTTGCATTTCTCTAATAATTAGTGACATTGAGCAGCTTTTCATGTGCTTCTTGGCCATCTGTATGTCTTCTTTGGAGAAATGTCTATTTAGGTCTTCTGCCCATTTTTAGATTGGATTGTTTGTTTTCTTAATATTGAGCTGCATGAGCTGTTTATATATTTTGGAGATTAATCCTTTGTCTGTTGATTCGTTTGCAAATATTTTCTCCTGTTCTGAGGGTTGTCTTTTCGTCTTATTTATGGTTTCCTTTGCTGTGCAAAAGCTGTGAAGTTTCATTAGGTCCCATTTTCTTATTTTTGTTTTTATTTCATTACTCTAGGAGGTGGAAAAAAAAGATCCTACTGTGATTTATGTCAAAGACTGTTCTTCCTATGTCTTCCTCTAAGAGTTTTATAGTGTCCGGTCTTACATTTTTGGGTCTCTAATCCATTTTGAGTTTATTTCTGTGTATGGTGTTAGGGAGTGTTCTAATTTCATTCTTTTACATGTAGCTGTCCAGTTTTCCGAGCACCACTTAATGAAGAGAATGTCTTTTCTCCATTGTATATCCTTGCCTCCTTTGTCATAGATCAGTTGACCATAGGTGTGTGGGTTTATCTCTGGGCTTTCTATCTTGTTTCATTAATCTATGTTTCTGTTTTTGTGCTGGTACCATATTGTCTTGATTACTGTAGCTTTGTAGTATAGTCTAAAGTCCGGGAGTCTGATTCCTCCAGCTCTGTTTTGTTCCCTCAAGACTGCTTTGGCTATTAGGGGTCTTTTGTGTCTCCATACAAATTTTAAGATTTTTTTTGTTCTAGTTCTGTAAAAAATGCCATTGGTAATTTGACAGGGATTGCACTGAATCTGTAGATTGCTTTCGGTAGTATAGTCATTTTCACAATATTGATTCTTCCAATCCAAGAACATGGTATAGCTCTCCATCTGCTGGTATCATCATTAATTTCTTTCATCAGTGTCATAGTTTTCTGCATACAGGCCTTTTGTCTCCCTAGGTAGGTTTATTCCTAGGTATTTTATTCTTTTTGTTGCAGTGGTAAATGGGCATATTTCCTTAATTTCTCTTTCAGAGTTTTCATTATTTCTGTGCATTAATTTTGTATCCTGCAACTTTACCAAATTCATTGATTAGCTCTAGCAGTTTCCTGGTGGTATCTTTAAGATTCTTTATGTAGAGTATCATGTCATCTGCAAACAGTGACAGTTTTACTTCTTCATGTCCAATTTGTATTTTTTATTTCTTTTTCTTCTCTGATTGCCATGGCTAGGACTTCCAAAACTATGTTGAATAATAGTGGTGAGAGTGGACATCCTTGTCTTGTTCTTGATCTTAGAGGAAATGCTTTCAGTTTTTCACTATTGAGAATGATGTTTGCTGTGGGTTTGTTGTATATGGCCTTTATTATGTTGAGGTAGGTTCCCTCTATGCCCACTTTCTGGAGAGTTTTTAACATAAATAGGTGTTAAATTTTGTCAAAAGCTTTTTCTGCATCTATTGAGATGATCATATGGTTTTTATTCTTCAATTTAATATGGTGTATCACATTGATTCATTTATGTATATTGAAGAATCCTTGCATCCCTGGGATAAATACCACTTGATCATGGTGCATGATCCTTTTAATGTGTTGTTGGATTCTGCTTGCTAGTATTTTGTTGAGGATTTTTGCATCTATATTCATCAGTGATATTGGTCTGTAATTTTCTTTTTTTGTAGTATCTTTGCCTGGTTTTGGTATCAGGGTAATGGTGGCCTCATAGAATGAGTTTGGGAGTGTTCCTTCCTCCACAAATTTTTGGAAGAGTTTGAGAAGGATGGCTGTTGGCTCTCCTCTAAATGTTTGACAGAATTCACCTGTGAAGCCATCTGGTCCTGGACTTTTGTTTGTTGGAAGATTTTTAATCAGTTTCAATATCATTCCTTGTGATTGGTCTGTTCATATTTTCTATTTCTTCCTGGTTCAGTATTGGAAGGTTATACCTTTCTAAGAACTTGTCCATTTCTTCCAGGTTGTCCATTTTATTGGCATAGAGTTGCTTGTAGTAATCTCTTAGGATGCTTTGAATTTCTGCGGTGTCTGTTGTAACTTCTCCTTTTTCATTTCTAATTTTATTGATTTGAGTCCTCTCCCTCTTTTTATTGATGAGTCTGGCTAATGGTTTATCAATTTTGTTTATCTTCTTAAAGAACCAGATTTTACTTTTATTGATCTTTGCTACTGTTTTCTTTGTTTCTATTTCATTTATTTCTGCTCTGATCTTTATGATTTCTTTCCTTCTGCTAACTTTGGGTTTTGTTTGTTCTTCTTTCTCTAGTTCCTTTAGGTGTAACGTTAGATTGTTTGAGATTTTTCTTGTTTTTTGAGGTAGGCTTGTATAGCTATAAACTTCCCTCTTAGAACTGCTTTTGCTGCATCCCATTGGTTTTGGACTGTTGTGTTTTTGTTGTCATTTGTCTCCAGGTGTTTTTTGATCTCCTCTTTGATTTCTTCAGTGATCTCTTGGCTATTAAGTAGTGTATTGTTTAGCCTTCATGTGTTTGTGTTTTTTAAGTTTTTTTCCCTGTAATTCATTTCTAATCTCATAGCGTTGTGGTCAGAAAAGATGTTTGATATGATTTCAATTTTCTTAAATTTACTGAGGCTTGATTTGTGACCCAAGATGTGATCTATCCTGGAGAATGCTCCATGTGCTCTTGAGAAGAAAGTGTAATCTGCTGTTTATGCATGAAATGTCCTATAAATATCAATTAAATCTATCTGGTCTATTGTGTCATCTAAAGCTTCTGTTTCCTTAATTATTTTCATTTTGGATGATCTGTCAGTTGGTGTAAGTGAGGTGCGAAAGTCTCCCACTATTATTGTGTTACTGTCGATTTCCTCTTTTATAGCTGTTAGCAGTTGCCTTATGTATTGGGGTGCTCCTTTGTTGGGTGCATATATATTTATAATTGTTATATCTTCTTCTTGGATTGATCCCTTGATCATTATGTAGTGTCCTTCCTTGTCTCTTGTAACATTCTTTATTTTAAAGTCTATTTTATCTGATATGAGTATTGCTACTCCAGCTTTCTTTTGGTTTCCATTTGCATGGAATATCTTTTTCCATCCCCTCACTTTCAGTCTGTATGTGTCCCTAGGTCTGAAGTGGGTCTCTTGTAGACAGCATATATATGGGTCTTGTTTTTGTATCCATTCAGCAAGCCTGTGTCTTTTGGTTGGAGCATTTAATCCACTCACATTTAAGGTAATTATCGATATGTATGTTCCTATGACCATTTTCTTAATTGTTTTGGGTTTGTTTTTGTAGGTCATTTTCTTCCCTTTTGTTTCCCACTTAGAGAAGTTCCTTTAGCATTTGTTGTAGAGCTGGTTTGGTGGTGCTGGATTCTCTTAGCTTTTACTTGTCTGTAAAGCTTTTGATTTCTCCATCAAATCTGAATGAGATCCTTGCCAGGTAATCTTGGTTGTAGGTTCTTCCCTTTCATCACTTTAAGTATATCATGCCACTCCCTTCTGGCTTGTAGAGTTTCTGCTGAGAAATCAGCTGTTAACCTTATGGGAGGTTCCCTTGTATGTTATTTGTCATTTTTCCCTTGCTGCTTTCAATAATTTTTCTTTAATTTTTGCCAATTTGATTACTATGTGTCTCGGTGTGTTTCTCCTTGGGTTTATCCTGTATGGGACTCTCTGTGCTTCCTGGACTTGGGTGGCTATTTCCTTTCCCATGTTAGGGAAGTTTTCGACTATGATCTCTTCAAATATTTTGTCAGGTCCTTTCTCTCTCTCCTCTCCTTCTGGGACCCCCTATAACGCGAATGTTGTTGCGTTTTATGTTGTCCCAGAGGTCTCTTAGGCTGTCTTCATTCTTTTCATTTTTTTTCTTTATTCTGTTCCACAGCAGTGAATTCCACCATTCTGTCTTCCAGGTCACTTATCCGTTCTTCTGCCTCAGTTATTCTGCTATTGATTCCTTCTAGTGTAGTTTTCATTTCAGTTATTGTATTGTTCATCTCTGTTTGTTTGTTCTTTAATTCTAGATCTTTGTTAAACATTTCTTGCATCTTCTCGATCTTTGCCTCCATTCTTTTCCCGAGGTCCTGGATCATCTTTACTATCATTATTCTGAATTCTTTTTCTGGAAGGTTGCCTATCTCCACTTCATTTAGTTGTTTTTCTGGGGTTTTATCTCGTTCCTTCATCTGGTACATAGCCCTCTGCCTTTTCATCTTGTCTATCTTTCTGTGAGTGTGGATTTTGTTCCACAGGCTGCAGGACTGTCGTTCTTCTTCCTTCTGCTGTCTGCCCTCTGGTGGATAAGGCTATCTAAGAGCCTTGTGCAAGTTTCCTGATGGGAGGGACTGGTGGTGGGTCGCTAGTGTGTTTTAAAATAGAAGAATTTTTATATGCGAATTTTGGAAAAGTAGAAAAATTGAAAACGACTAATAAATTTTATACTATTCAGCCTTAGTCTGTTTCTAGGCTATCACTTAGCAGAAACTGCTGACAAACCAGAACCTTAAAAGGAAATATACACTGTACATCCACCTTTACTGTTATATTCCAGGGGTAAAAGGCTAGCTCATGCAGGAAATGATATTGTTTAGAAAGATATATCCTTGGGTTCTAGCTAAAGAAAACCATGTATATTTTATTTAAAGTCATAATATAACACAACTTGAAAGTTTAGAGAAACAGAAAAGAATGAATAATCAGTACATAAACTATCTGATAATTAATTATTCCAGTAAGTTGATATTTAATATGGCTTGAAACTAAAATCAGAATTTAACCTGCATACATTTGGGTAACCTGCATACATTGACTAAGAACAGAAAATTAAAGCAGTACATCCCAGATGTAATTCTGTCAAGAATTCTCTTGGCAACTTTTATCTTTTTATTTATATGGAAGATTTTAAACTATGAACACACTCCCCTGACCCTGTTTTCTCAATGTGGCTACCTTCCATTCATCCCTGAAAACCCAGCTCTAATATTTCTTCCACTGTGAAGCCTACCTCAAATCCCCAGGTCAAATTAATGATTCTCTCCTCCATGCCTACCTAGTCTTTTGGGCATCTGGCCAGTATTACACATACTATATTACTACGAGTTATTTACCTGTCTAAATCACTCACAAAACTATAAGCTCCCAAAGGGCAGCAATGGTGTCTTATATTCTTTGTATCTCTGCTATCTGGAGCACCACCAGGACCTGGGCAGGAGTTTACCAATATTTTGCAGAAATGAATGCCCAATGTAGTTATCGAAAGCTGTTGGCATGAGGCACAAAAGTAAAATGAAGAAGTGGTAACTGAGAGAAGAATATGGATTAGAAAGCATCTTTGGGGGAGGATTTCCACTTCTGCCCATGAAATATTATCTGCTGTTATGCCTGACAGTCATAAACAGCTAGAAAACCAGACAAAATATATGAAACACTCTTTTCAGATATTGTGTAACAGGCAGTGCAGGACTTTGAGCCCCACAAGAAGGAAAACAAGTGAGTTCTATCATTTCTCCAGCTTACTGCTGAAAGGCAGGTCTCAGGATGCAGACCAGGGAGGCACAGTGGCCTCGGAGTTGAAGAGAGAGTGGAGTTTGCAGAGACTAAGGTGTCTAGAACTTACATGACAGAGGATGGGAGGGAAGGGCATTCCACAAGCACACTCTGGAAATCACACAGGGCACTCTTGAACCCCTTCACAGTAACTTGTGAATTTATGAGCCAAAATTCCACAAGTCTGGAGAAAGAACCAGGAAAGCAGTAAGCCAAACAATTTCTGAAACTCACATAAGGCTAAGGGCAGTTCATGTTCCCACCAGCCAGAGTGGAAAGACCTCATAATATATGGGGCAATGGGTAGCATGCTCAGAAAGGTATTGCCTTATTACGGAGGTTTAATTAAACCAGACTTAAGGCTGCTCTGGATGAGCCCTAACCAAACTCAAAAGCAAGGCTAGAACTGATTACAAGTAACTTAACCTTCTGCCAGAACCAAGTCCAATCTCCTTTAAAGGAATCAAACAAAATCCAGCACCCAAAAAGATAAAATATACAATGTTTGGCATACAGTAAAAATCTTCCAGGCATCAGGGCTTCCCTGGTGGCACAGTGGTTGAGAATCTGCCTGCTGATGCATGGGACACGGGTTCAAGCCCTGGTCTGGGAGGATCCCACATGCTGTGGACCAACTAGGCCCGTGAGCCACAACTACTGAGCCTGCGCATCTGGAGCCTGTGCTCCGCAACGAGAGGCCGCGATAGTGAGAGGCCCGTGCACCGCGATGAAGAGTGGCCTCCGCACCGCGATGAAGAGTGGCCTCTGCTTGCCACAACTAGAGAAAGCCCTTGCACAGAAACAAAGACCCAACACAGCAAAAATAAATTAATTAATAAACTCCTGCCCCCAACAAAAAATAAAAATAAAAAAAATCTTCCAGGCATGAAAAAAGCAGGAAAATGTGACTTGAGAAAGCTCATTCAATAAAAAAAAAACAGATCCAGAAATGATGGACTAGCAGACAAGAGTTAAAAGAGTTATTATAAATATACTCCATATGTTCAAAAAGTAGAGGAGAACATAAGCATGATAAAGCAAAGAAATGACTTTTTTTACAAAAAGAGGGGAATCGGGGCTTCCCTGGTGGCGCAGTGGTTGGGAGTCCGCCTGCCGATGCAGGGGACATGGGGTCGGTCCCCGGTCCGGGAAGATCCCACATGCCGCGGAGCGGCTGGGCCCGTGAGCCATGGCCGCTGAGCCTGGGCGTCCGGAGCCTGTGCCCTGCAACGGGAGGGGCCACAACAGTGAGAGGCCTGCGTACCAAAAAAAAAAAAAAAAAAAAAAAAGGGGGAATGGATATCTAAAGCTGAAAAACACAGTTATTTGAAATTAAAAATACAAAGGTTGGGGGAAGAGATAGCTAGAGAGTTTTGGATTGACATGTACACTTCTATATTTTAAATGCATAACCAGCAAGGACCTACCGTATAACACAGGGAACTCTGCTCAATATTATGTAACAACCTAAATGGGAAAATAATTTGAAAAACAATAGATACACGTATATGTATAACTGAATCACTTTGCTGTACACCTGAGACTATCACATTGTTAATCAACTGTACTCCAATATAAAATAAAAAGTTTTAAAAAAATGCACTGGATGGGATTAATGGCAGCATAGACATGACAGGAAAAAAAAAAAGAGCACTCAACCTGGAAACATAGCATTAAAAATTACCCAAAGTAGGACAGAAAGGAAAAAGAAATCCAAAAGGTGCATCAATGACCTGTGAGAAAACACCACGTGGTCAAACACAGAAACTGGGAAGGGAGGGGCAGAAAAATACTGGAAGAAATAATGGCCAAAGAATTTGATAATAACTATAACCCTATAGATCAAAGAACATATGGTGCACATTAGTGTGAACGCATCCTTTTCAATATACATAGGTTAAATATAAAAATAAATACAGGTATAAATGTGTGAGTTTGTATATATAAATATACACATATATATATATATTCCTTGCTATACACACCAAGAGGGCCTGGGAGAGGTTTCTAACTAAACACCACCCTCCACTAAAAGAACCGGGGCTCCTGGAGAAATGCTTGATTCTAGGGCTCAGGCCAGGGAAGAACAAGGTAAGTCTGGAACGTTATACTGTGCCATAAAATAAAAATATGTTCAAAGAATAATGAGAATACGTCAAAAGGACACAGGCAGCTAAACTGATGGTATTCCAACTAGCCAAATTTGGAGCATTTTGCAGTTAAAAAAAAACAGTCGGGGCTTCCCTGGTGGCGCAGTGGTTGAGAGTCCGCCTGCCAATGCAGGGTACACGGCTTCGTGCCCCGGTCCGGGAAGATCCCACATGCCACGGAGCGGCTGGGCCCGTGAGCCATGGCCGCTGAGCCTGCGCGTCCGGAGCCTGTGCTCCACAACGGGAGAGGCCACGACAGTGAGAGGCCCGCGTACTTGCTGGGATTTTGATTGGGATCGCATTGAATCTACGGGTCAAGTTGTGAAGAAAAACATCTTAACAGTATTGAGTCTTTCTATACATGAACATGGAATATATCTCTCCATTTATTTAGTTCCTCTTTGATTTCTTTCATCAGTGTTTTGTAGTTTTACTCATAGAGATCTTATATATATTTTGTTAGATTTATACCTAAGTATTTCATTTTTGGGGTGCTAGAGTGGGCTAGAGTTGGGTACAGTCATCCCTTGGTGTCCATAGGGGAATGATTCCAGGACCCCCGTGGATACCAAAGTCCCTGGATACTCAAGTCCTTTATATAAAATGTATTCACATATAACCTACGCACATCCTCCCGTATACTTTAAATCATCTCTCGATTACTTATAATATCTAATACAACGCAAATACTACGTAAATTGATGTAAATGATATGTAAATAGTTGCTAGCGCTCAGCAAATTCGCGTTTTGTTTTTTGGAACTTTCTGGACTTTTTTCCTATTTTCAATCCGCCCTTGGGTGAATCTGTGGATGCAGAACCCACTGATATGGAGGGCCAAATGTAATGACTAACAGATCAAAACTCATTGAATAAAATAGGAAGTCGCTGTTCCACACTGACTTAAACAAATAAATGAATAAAAACTGGGGATAAGAGAAAGGTCTTCCTTACAGTAAAATGCAAACTAATAAATGTAGAAGGAATGATAAACTTAGAAAAATCACTGTTTGGTAACCATCACTGTATAATTAATTCAAGCAAGAAATCTCAATGGATATTATGACTGGTGAAAGAAAGTGTGCTGAAAAACAAGATTACATAAAGTCTCACAATATCTCCTCAAAAATATACTAGTTACCAAAAAAAAGAAAAAGAAAAAACTTTATAACAAAACTGGGCAAACTGACATTTTTATATAAATAAAAAGAATTTGTTTCCAGCTGACCTGCACTACGAGAAATGCTACAAGAAGTTCTTCAGACTAAGAATAAATGACATCAAATGGAAACGTGAATCCATAGGAAGAGATTAAGAATTCCAGAAATGATAAACATGGGAGTAAACATTCAACATATAGTTTTTTCTTCCCTTAGTTTCTTTAGAAGATATATGATTCTTTAATAAAAGACACAGACACACCTCCTCTGAGATTTCATGGAAAGAAACAAGAATGGATGCAGGCACAGAGATTTGCTGGAGTGCGGAACCAAGTGAGGCTGCTCTTGCAAACATTCTCCATTGGTTTCGAGTGACCATTCTCCTAGTGCGTCGCCCTCTTCTGAGTAAGACTTACACTTTGCCAGTTAACGGCCACATTTAAAAGGTTAACTGAAGCGCTATTACACATACAAATAAACCTACAAGGTAATCGGGAATGAATTATCAACTTTTCAAAGATGGTGTCTGGGGGAAAATACACCCTGAGGATCAACCCTGGGTCTGGAGGTCACGGCTCAGCAGTTCAGAGAAGACTGTGGCTCTGATTAAGACCCACCCCCTCATCCCCTCCTTTGCCACTCCACTTTCCAATGCAGAGGTAAGGGCTGACAGCTGGCACAGGCAGATGTCTGATAAATGCCAGGACCTTCTTCGCTTATATTATTTGTCTGGCTGATAGGTGGGTTGGTGAGAAAGATATGAATTAACTGGTCATTTGAAATCCAGCTCCCTCATGTTCTTCACATCCACCTTTTCCATCAATTCATTCTTTCCCGGCTTCAACCTCCAGCGCTAATTCTCAATGTTCCATGGGATGTGAGAGCCTTCACTGCTGTTGTGTGAGATTTTACTCCACCAAGGAAAGCCCCAGGCTCTTTTTAATTGTCAAAATCTCCTTGACATGCATCCTGTTTTTTTTTTAAGCTACACTGATAATTTATTAATAGCTACTATACATTTGTATACATTTCCTCCTGGTGTGTAGGTTCATCACAAAAACCAAATTACTGTATATAATAGAAGCTGCCCGTTAATCACAGAAGAAGAAATTTTGCTATTGCTTGAAAGGTAGTCTCATGACGTTAGTGTTTTATCCTTTATATCTTCAGAGACACATATACCTAGAATATAATCAGTATTGGTCATTGGAAGCCTTGAGGCATCTTCCTCCAGCAGTGCTGGAAAAACACTGGTAACATTTTTGTTACTAAGTGCTTCTTTTTCAATATCTCTAAATAGGCAATAGGATTTTTCCTTATCACAATTCTTTTAACATTTGCCATATTATAATTATCTAGATAGCAGTTTATACAGTATTAGTTACAATTTCAGTTAAGATTTTGGAACCAAGAGGCATATTTACACATCCTGTGCCAGGATGAAGTACTCCAATCTGTCAGTCAGTCATTAATTCAAGAAACAGTCTGTAGTGGACACTTGTGATTTCTCCTGCAGTAGCAATTCCTGCTCAGTTTCCATGCTAGGAGCCATATGGTTCCAGAAAACTTTACTGTATTTTAGTGGTGAACTATGTGAGCTAGACTATAAGCCAATCAGGTAGCCTGTCACCTAGGCATATGACCATGTGACCCACGCCTGACTAATGAGAATCTCTTTTGCTATAGCGTGTGCATTATATGGGTAAAAGACTTGGAACTCCTGTAGCCATTTTGCTTCCATGTAGAAAACTAGTCAAAGGATGGAACCAATACATGAAGGATGACAGAGTGAAAAGACAGAGAAAATTACAGAAAAGTAAAATGAGACCCCGACATTATAAACCTCTGGATCAAACAGCACCTAAACCTGAACTACCTCTGGGATTACAACTGATTCACAGCCGTGCAACTGTGCAGTCCCACAGGGTCCCGTTCTCAAAGGGGGTCCTCCACATTTGGTTCAATGCTCTTGTGCTGCCTTCTGAAATTCTTAATAATTTTATCTTAGGACCTGTGTCTCTAAGTGAAGTCCTATGGAACAATGGAGCGGGTCTATAAGCAAAGAAAATATACGTGGCAATAACTAGCACGTGTGGGGCAGTCCAGGATTCTTGGGACTCTGTAAAACCCAGTCAGGACCTGGATACAGATCTGCAGAAGCAGCAGCCAGGGAAGCAGTGGCTGTGACCCAGCAGAGAAGAGGGGCTCCTGCTCTCTGAGGGCAGTGCATGGGGACTGGCTTGCCTGTCTCTGCACCCACCCCACTGGCATCTGCACAAACGTTACCTCTGGGAACTGTCAGAACTGTCAACAGCAAACTACAATAAAAGAATATACTTGGACATATGCATCACATTCTTAACAACCAAGCACAGAACTCCCAACAGAGATGCTTAGTATCACTGAGGCTTTTACACTGTATCTGTCTGATCTCCCTTGTTGGTAACAAAGACAGTCCCCTCCTTAGGCAGCAAGACAATCTTTTTTTTTTTTTAATTATTTAAATTATTTATTTATTTTTGGCTGCGTTGGGTCTTCGTTGCTTCACATGGGCTTTTTCTAGTTGCAGCGAGCCAGGGTTACTCTTCATTGCAGTGCGCAGGCTTCTCATCACGGTGGCTTCTCTTGTTGCGGAGCGGGCTTCAGTAGTTGTGGCTCATGGGCTCAGTAGTTGTGGCTCACAGGCTCTAGAGCGCAGGCTCAGTAGTTGTGGTGCATGGGCTTAGTTGCTCCTTGCCATGTGGGATCTTCCCAGACCAGGGCTCGAACCTGTGTCTCCTGCACTGGCAGGTGGATTCTTAACCACTGCGCCACCAGGGAAGTCTTATAATCTTATGTCTTGTTGTATCCAGGGTAACAAAAATGATCAGTCAGTTGCAAAGAAAGTCATATATGTATGCGCCACCATGTCCTCTCATGCGTGTACATATATTCATTGACAGGAGTGAACAGAATAATTATTTTATAACTTTTATATATAAAACATCAATATTGCATTTCACTTGTGAGTATTTCATTTCTATAGAATGACATGAGAGTGGGATTAATTAAAAAATATGAATGGTTGGGCTTCCCTGGTGGCACAGTGGTTGAGAGCCCGCCTGCCGATGCAGGGGACATGGGTTCGTGCCCC
>NW_006797390.1:406788-424167 GCF_000442215.2 Lipotes vexillifer
AAAAAAAAAAAAAAAAAAAAAAAAAAAAATATGAATGGTTGAATTTTTAGTAAGAAATCTATAGGGTTTGTTTAACCTCTGGGAATCTAATTTGCATCAAATCTACATTTTGCTTTTGTGCTCTGTCGTGGCCATTTATTGCTACCTTCTAATTTTTTAATTTCTCATTTTCCCTTAAGTGTGTTACATTTCAAAGTAAGTTGGTACTTCAGAGACTGCTATGAAAAAAAGAAATTCTTTTGACTTAAAATAAAAGAGGAACTTTACTAATGTAATGTTATTTGGCATTCGTATGGAGCATAAACTATACCCTGGGATAGTCACCCAAAAGGGATAAGACCAAAGAAAGAATCTGCTTGCTTATTAAAAATGCACACATTACCTCAGTCATAGGAATAGCCCCAAACTCGCCCAGCCACTGCCTCTGCAGATCACCCACCAGCATTAGCATTACATCATATGACATTATGGAACAATCGTGAACTCTGTGTAGTACTTGAATGGATTGTTTTGAAAGAATACACTGTCATTAACTGGAATAAAAGCTTTCTGAAATCAAACCTGGGGGGTAGCCCTCACTGTGTGACCCTTTTACTTCTTTGAGAAACAGCCTCATCCTGAAAGCAGTAAAGGGGGAAAGAGATTAGAGTATAAAGGCAACAGAGATGAGTGATCCCTGCCCAGGCCAGCAAGCAGATGCAGGGCTTTAAATTACCAGGCAGAACAATGTCAAAGCAGGAGGCTCTGTAACAAATGCAGCACCTGAAAATCCAAGCCAGCTCACGCCCATCACCCTATTTCCCATTACAGCCTCATGATTTTTACCATGGGCTTCGCTAGAATTGGAAACTGAGTCTTTTTTAAATCAAAGTATAATTGACTTACCATATACTATATTCGTTTCAGGTGTACAACATAGTGATTCGATATTTTTATACATCACGAAAAGATCACCATGATAAATCTAGTTACCAGCTGTCACCATAGAAAGTTATTACAATATTACCGATTATACTCCTGATGCTGTACCTTACATCCCTATGATTTATCCATTTTAAAACTGCAAGTTTAGGGGCTTCCCTGGTGGCGCAGTGGTTGAGAGTCCGCCTGCCGATGCAGGGGACGCAGGTTCGTGCCCCGGTCCGGGAGGATCCCACATGCCGCAGAGCGGCTGGGCCCGTAGGCCATGGCCGCTGAGCCTGCGCGTCCAGAGCCTGTGCTCCGCAACGGGAGAGGCCACAACAGTGAGAGGCCCGCGTACCGCAAAAACAAAACAAAACAAAAACAAAAAAAACTGCAAGTTTATACGTCTTAATCTCCCTGACCTATTTCCCTCATCTGCAATGCCCCTCTCCTCTGGCAACCACCAGTTTGTTCTCTGTATCTATCAGTCTGAAACTGAGTCTTATTCTATGTACAAAATAGTTAAAACTCGATACAAAATAGTTAAAACTCGATGTCCTGATGTCATCTTGAGATGGGCTATCACTTATAGCCATGTGACTCTAGGCAATGAATTGAAGCTCTCTGAGCCTCAATGTTTTAATGTAGAAAACAGAAAGAATGGTAGGTATGCAGAGCACGGGAGGTGAGGATTAGCTACGATTACTATCATGTTTATACTTATCACTTCCACCCAGTTGTCCCCTTTGCCTACCTTTTCTAATCACTGCCCAAGATGTTTCTTCTTCACAAGTAAAACGCAAGCATCAACTTAAATGCTCACTGGCTTATTTTGTTCCCTGCAGTCTGGCCACTGCCCCTTGTTACCATTTCTATTTTCACATCACTCTCCTCAGGTGATTTCTCTACCCTCTTTAGCCAAATCCCAGGACTCCTCTTAACTACAAGCTGCTTCTTGCGAGCCTTCCTCTCTCCTGCACCTATTCTCAACATACTCAACAGCCAAGGTTCAGAGAGGTGAAAAACAAAGTCAGGGCAACACAGCTAGTTGGTAGCCAAGTCACAATTAAAATCCAGGTAGTAGAACCCTTGTAAACTGTTGGTGTGAGTATAAACTGGTGCAGCCACTGTGAAAAACAGTATGGAGGTTCCTTAAAAAACTAAAAATAGTACTACCATATGATCCAGCAATTCCACTCCTGTGCATACATCCAGAAAAAACAAAAACACTAATTTGAAAAGATACATGCACCCCAATGTTCATAGTAGCACTATTTACAATAGCCAAGATATGGATGCAACCCAAGTGCCCATCAACAGATTACTGGATTAAGATGTGGTAATATATATACAATATATATTACCTTAGAAAAGAATGAAATACTGCCATCTGCAGCAATGTGGATAGACCTGGAGAATATTATGCTTAGTGATATAAGTCAGACAGAGAAAAAGACAACTACTATATGATATCATGTATATGCAGAATCTAAAACATAATACAAATGAAGGTATATGCAAAAGAGAAACAGAGTCACAGATACAGAAAACAAACCTGAGGTTACCAAAGGGGAGAGAAAAGGGGTAGGAACAAATCAGAGGTATGGGAGGAACAGATACAAACTACTAAATATATCAATAAGATAGACAAGCAACAAGAATATGCTGCATAGCATAGGGAATTAAACCCATTATCTCAGAATAACCTACAGTGGAATATAAGCTGCAAAATACTGAATCACTATGCTATACACCTGAAACTACACAATATTGGAAATCAAATATGCTTCAATCAAAAATGAATAAATAAAATCCAGGTAGCAATGCAAGCAAATCCAGCTGTGTCGCATTAACTGCACCACACTAATAATTCACTCTTGGGGTTCCCAGTGACGATTTTAAATCTGAGGTTAGCTTCCCTTAACACCAAACCTTCTCCCAGATGTTTCCCCTACTAGTCAACTTATCATAAAATATGAATTATTTCAAATGCTTAAAGAAGAAACACTAATTCCAGAAAATTATTAAATACATCTCAGAGTTCTGGGGTTGTTATTTTAGTTTTTAGTTTTTGTTTGTTTTTAGCATTTCCCAGAAGTGGGGACAAAACTAGATCTCACAGGCCTCACCAAGGACTAGACGACTTTGGGAGGAGAGAGGACATAGTTAACAGGAAGTGGAGGCATGAACACTATGACTGTGAGCAATACATACAACTCCAGAAGGGATGGAGGACAGAAAACAAGTGTCCGCCTCTAAGTTTCTAAAGATAAAGGTGTGTGTTTTAAATCTGATTGCACAAGGATATATGAAAATGGAAATTTCATTAATGTTGGCTTCTTTGGAGAATCACATTATTCCTCAAAATAACAGAAACTAATGCACAGATGGGTAACGGGATGTAATGTGCTGTTTTGCATAAGAATCAGAAGAGTTTACCAGTGTCTAACACTGAGGCCTCTGGGGGAAGATTGAAAGCTTGTATTTCCTCATCTGTAAAGCAGATGAGGTAGTGGGAAGAATGAGAAGTATATGGATCATCTATAAAGCACCATTTGGTTTTATTTTTGTTTTTTAAGTACAGTGTGGAATAGTTTAACTAGTACAGGATTTGACATCAGTGATAAAGGTTCAAGTTCAACCTCTAGCTGCCAGCTGTCTAATCTGGCACAAATCATTCAAACATATTTAATGATGTAAGAACTAAAGGGATAATGTATATGTGTGTGTAGGGGAGGGAACCTTTTAATACAAATAGCTCTATAAATGTAAGATGTTTCATATTATATTGTACCAGGTTAAGTAAACCAGGGTAGGTCAACTAAATTATTTACATTTCCTAATCTTTTGTGGTGAGAGGGAGACAGAGTGATTCTTACAGCAGAAACCCCATTCAGTTAATAAAAAATCACTGCCACTACTTAATAAAAATATGAAAATAACAAAGTAATGCATGTATTAATAACAAGTTAATAAAAATATGAAATTATCAAATGAATAATAAAATTCATATTCAAAGGTAACTACCTCAATATATGCTAATCATATATTAAGAGGGATGATGGTTTGTACACATTCTCTCCTTTCAAACACGAACTCCCTGTCAAACAAAACAGCTGCCAGGATTAATTATAAGTGTATCAGTGATCATGGAGATTTTCTCTATGGAGGTAAACTAGTCAACTCATAGTCCAGATCACAAATAAGAATGAAAATCTTTTTGTGGAAATATGACAGGTAAGCCAACTTCATCATCATTCATTCATTCATTCATTTACTCAGTCCCTACTTTACACCAGGCTCTATTCCAAGTGCTGAGGATTCAACAGTGAACAAAACATGGAAAGTTCCTACCATCATGGAGCTTTACATTCTAGCAGGGAAATACAGGCAGTAAACAAATAAGTAAACTATGCAGTAAGTCAAGGGTGATTATGTACTCCAGAGAAAAACAAGCAAGGAAAAGGGCTACAATTCTAAATACAGCAGTCAAGGAAGGCTTCACCAAGAAAATGCCATTTAAGCAAAGACCTAAAGGAGATGAGTAAGGCACAGAGATATCAGGGGAGAATGGTGGGGCTATGCACACCTTTCCAGCAAGTCCAGGTAAGATAAAATGCAATCCCTGGAAATAATTTCTATCCTCTTAAATGTATCGAGGCTTGCTTGGGTCCTAGTATGTGGTCTATCCTAGAGAATGTTCTGTGTGCACTTGAAAAGAATGTGTGTTCTGAGTTTTTGGATGTAGTGTCCTGTATGTATCAATTAAGTCCAACTGTTCTATTGTGTCATTTAGGATCTCTGTTGCCTTAATGATTTTCTGTCTGGAAAATCTGCCTATAGATGTCAGTATAGGCAGTATAGATGCTACTATAGTCAATGTCTTATAATAACCTCTAATGGAAAAGAATCTGAAAAAGAATATATGTGTGTGTGTGTGTGTGTGTATACACACACATATATATATATAACCAAATCACTGTGCTGTACACCTGAAACTAACACAATATTGTAAATCAACTATACTTCAATACATTTTTTTAAAGAAATGCAAGCCCTTACCTTTCAAAAGTGGCTGGAAGGTTGGAATCTCTTGCAACTTGATGACATCGGGATCATTTCTGACATTCCGTGAGGCCTGGGAGCCCTGAGCTACAACCACAATATCATCCATCTTGGCTCTATGCTTAGCTGGAGAAGGGGCCACTGAAAATAAAGTTACACCGCTCAGGAACTGCATCTTATTTAGCGACCTCCATCTCACCAAAGCTGTTTTCACTGTAGTCATTTAAAAGGATATTTTTTACACAAAAGATGCTAACCACAGTTATCCTGCAGTGGGGGCTGGGTAGGGGAGATGAATTACAGAGGACTTCTATTTCCCATGGTATTAAAAAAAACCTTCAAACTTTATAGGACCATATACCATCTATGAGACTGCTTTTGTAATTATAAGTTTATTATTCAAAACACAAAACAATAACCATTGCTTTTAATTTTTATTTCTTTGATCCTCCTGACGTTTGTCCCTATTTCCCAATGAGGAAATAAGCATACAAAATTTAGCTGTGGCTTGCCCAAAGTCACCAGTGCTAGAAACAGAGTTAAGAAGGGAATTGGAGGTAAATGGATTGTTGGTGTACATGACCCATCCCAGTGATGCTGGGGTTGCAAAGCTGTGTAGCCACCCTATCACAGCAAGCCCAGCATGATGAATAGACCCTAGTCACAGGAAAAAAATCCTGGTTCTTAACACAAGATGATGGCACCAGCCCCCTCACCCTTAAAGTCACAGGGCAGAAAGAACCGGCAGGTCCACTGTAGGCTGAGGCAAAATAAAGAAACTTGAAGGACTGCTAAAGAGGCAGGTCAATTTCAGGTACCTAGGAGAATGTAATCCATTTAGAGGGAAGTGATTCAAACTATCAAGGACTCCCCAGACCAAGACATCCTCTGCTCCCAAACATCTTCTGGTTGGGGCAAGAGGGAATCTTTATTGCTTTACAGTCTAGAAGGTAGTATTTGCAGGCTCATCATAATCATGTCTCAAAGGTTGATCCAGGTATGCCGTAGAACTGCCCTGGAGGCTAATGTCTCTTAAGGCTTGGCATTCACTCTTTTAGAATCTCAGCTATTTTCATTGCTCTTCAAGAAGTCTCTCTTTGCCTCTTTTGGTAATTTACCTAATTTCTTACAAATCCCAAGCCAGAAATCTTTCCTAGTACAAATTCAGTGATTCCTCCTTCCCCAGATACCAGAGGAAAACAGAGTTTACTAGATTCTAGCTAGTCTCTACTACTTGTCTGTAAAATGGGGCTACTGTGAGGATTAAACATGAACACATGTGAAGCACTTAGCACAGGGAACCAGGTAAGTTCTAACCTATGCTATTCGGTAGTATTGGTTAGTATGCTCTAGTACTGGTTAGAGCCCATGCTGTTGGTTAGTAGGTGAGCAAGCCTATTAAAAAGATGACACGCGGGCTTCCCTGGTGGCGCAGTGGTTGAGAGTCCGCCTGCCGATGCAGGGGACGCGGGTTCGTGCCCGGGTCCGGGAGGATCCCGCATGCCGCGGAGCGGCTAGGCCCGTGAGCCGTGGCCGCTGGGCCTGCGCGTCCGGAGCCTGCGCTCCGCAGCGGGAGAGGCCAAAAGGGTGAGAGGCCCGCGTACCGCAAAAAAAAAAAAAAAAAAAAAAAAAAAAGATGACATGCTTCTCACAAAATATGCTTCTGGCCTGACACAGAGGCAAGAAGGTAAGCGGTAACAATTATTACTGTATTTGTTACAACAGATACTACATTCTGGATCTTTCAAAGAAATAAGAATGAACGTAGCAGTAGATGCTGCTCACCGTTAAAAGCTGTCTCAATCTAGCCCCCAGAATGGGAGACTGAACTAGCCTTGAAGGTTACATTTCAGTGTGGAATACCTATAGATCTGCTAGCTTCTACATTTCTGAACTACATATCCTACCAAGATCAGAGCAGTCCATGACCAGGGCTCTTTTTAGGCCCCAGATATAAGCCAATTTGGATTAGCAACTCCAGAGCTTATTTGGGACAGTCCCAGTGGTCCTAGAGTTTGGTGGGTAACAACAAAAAGAGGAGCAAATGATCCTCAATTAAGCATCAGCTGTTTTGAGTGCACATTATGCTAGAGGAACAATAATCCTCCCATTCCTATATCTAACTCGGAGAGAAATCTAAACGACATGGGCGGGGGAAAAATAGGGAAAAACACCAGATCCTGCCTTCCTAGCCAACTTCTATATTAGAAAGGGAGCCGAGACACCTTCCGATGGGAAGATGCAGTTTCTGCACTCGCTCTCACCCAAGGGTTCACAGCGATTGTTCACCTGCCACACATCCCTTCTGAAAAAGAATCTCTAGAACCCATTTTTAAGAAGGAATCTGTTCTTTCAGGTCCTATGACCCATCCACAGCGCGACCCAAATCTCACTGCCAGTCACGAATACTAAAGCCAAATATTAATTAGGTCCTCCTTCAAAGAGTAGGCTGCAGCTGAGAGGAACAGCTGTTCTGAAAACAAATAATGGGCTCGGGCGCCCACGCTGGCTTAGCTTGCAATCACAGGTACCGGGTTCCATCAGGGGAATCAAGGGTAGGGCAGATGGTATTTTTTTTTTTTTTCTTTTTTAAGAAAAAAGCATGGTGAGGGCTTTCTGTGCGTTCCTGTCCGCCGGTCCCAGTCCCCAGCACGCTGGAAGGCAGCCCGCCCCGCAAGCAAACAGGGCTGGCTGGAGAAGGGTGGAGATCAGGGCACCGACCTGAGGAGTTCAGATCGTTGGGTCGGCTCTCGGCCTCGGAGCTCTGCTCACTGCCCATGGTGCTGGCAGCGGTGGCAGCGGAGGAACGGCGGAACGGGCGGCGACCGCTCAGGCGGCGGTGCGACAGGGAAGGGGCCGGGGACCGGGATGCGGAGGCTACACAGGCTGCGCTGTGGGGATGGCGCGCCCAGCCCAGGCGGGGGCGCGGGCGGCGGGGGACGGGGAGGCCCTACTCGGGGAAGGGCGTGCAAGGAGGTGCGGCGGAGCTATAGCCTGCACGCCTGCCTTATTTAGGGAAACCCAAGCCAGGGAGGCGGGGAAACCGCGGGCACCCGCCGCGCCTGCAGCCGGCGGGCGGCACCGCTTTCACTCACTCGCTCTCTCGGGCGCCGCACGCTCGTTCCTTCTCGGACGCGGATTGGCAGCGCCGGCAGCGCGCAGCCGTCAGTTCCGGGTTAGAAGGCCCACCCCCCACCCCCACCCCGCCAACGCCCCGGGACCGAGGGAGGGCGGGGAAACTCGCGCCAGCGACTTCCCGGGGCGCAGCCTTAAAGGGACCGATCACCTCAACGCCAGAACCGCCCCAAAGGGTTACCCGTTTCCTGTTGTAATGTTGCGCGTCACCTTTAAGAATCATCCACACACTAAGCACTTTATCCCCATCGTTAAAACTTTATTAATAGGCTTTTGGGGAGTTTCTTTTGTTTTTGTGTGTGGTTTTATTGGTATTTATTTTTGGGTTTTTTATATTGACATAATATTGTATGAGTTTCAGGTGTACAACATAATGATACGATATTTGTAATATATTGCAAAAAATTTAACCCTGTTTTACAGATGGGGAAAGAGAGGTGCTAGATAGATTTAGGATTGGAATCCACAACTGCCTGGATGCCAAGCTCCTGTTTCAGTTCCCAAAGCTGGAAGTTTGGCAGTGGAAGACCGTACAAAAAATACTAGATGGTGAAAGAAGGAGCTGGAAATGAGAGAAAAATGAGTAGAAAATGCTGATTCATGTGTTAGGGGGTTTGTGCATCTTCAAAGGAAAGTGGATGCCCCAAGTCTAGTCACTTTCTGGCCACCTTGACAATTATCCGCGAGGCATTCTGAAACGAGCAGAGGCAAGAAAGGAGTACTATAGGTAACGCAATACAGAAACTTCCAACTTTGGCAGGTCAAGGACTTACACCTAGCAATGAATTCCCACCAAGGAGTTGGGTGGCTCTGGGCTTCTCAGAACTCTGCAAGTCATTTTATATTGTTTGTTTCACGAAATTTCCAGCAAATGCCCTGAGAGTGTCAAATTGATGAAATGATTTTCAAGTCCCTTCTAGTCTACCATGTCACAGACATTTCTCCTGTTTTCACTCATTTGATTTTCACAACAACCCTGACGCCCATAAACAGGTAACTTCCTCATGATTAGGTAAGTGGTGAAAGTAGGATTTAGGACTTCATGCTCTTTCCTCTGCTCACCATTACAATACAGTCGCCCCTGGGTATCCACAGTCCCTGGGTATCCTCGGGGGATTGGTTCCAGGACCTCCAGCAGATACCAAAATCCATGGATCCTCAAATCCCTTACAGTTGGCCCCTCCGATTTCGAAGGGTAGGAACACTTGGGTATGGAGGGCCCACTGTACCTTGAGAAAAGTGCAAATGAATGTAAATTCAGTATTTTGTGGGAATGTGAAGATAGAACTAAAAACTGCCTAAGAGATCAAAAGAGTCTCCTAAAAGACTATAGTCTTGAAGTTTACATAAACCAACAGGCTGATGGGCCTGGGAAGGCCTTACTAAGCAATGTGCCCATTCCCTCCTGGGGCTCTCTCTCAAGACATTCCCTCTTTGGGGATGGGTGAGAGAAGAAGTAAAAGTGGGGAGAGTAAGTCATATTCTGACTCTTGTTCCCTCTCTTCCACACCAAAGTATATTTATCTTGTGTTCCATACCCTAATCTGTACTGATGTGATGGTGATTTTTATGCTTCCCTTATGATAAACGTTTCATTCTAAAAGGATTATTCTGTCCATCAACTGATGAACAGATAAATATATCACCCCATTCTCTACTGACCAGCAAGGTCTCTGCCGAGAAATCTGCTGACAACTCTATGTATGAGAGATTTTGTTTTTCTTGATGCTTTTAAAATTCACTCTTTGTTTCTGATTTTAGACAATTTTATGATTTGTCTTAGAAAAGAACGTTTTGGATTGAGATTTTGGGGTGAGCTATTAGCTTCATGAAGTTATATGTCCAAGTCTCTCCCCAGGTTTGGAAAGTTCTCAGCTATAATTTCTTTTTTTTTTTTTTAATTAATTAATTTATCTATCTATTTATGGCTGTGTTGGCTCTTCGTTTCTGTGCGAGGGCTTTCTCTAGTTGTGGCAAGTGGGGCCACTCCTCATCGCGGTGCGCGGGCCTCTCACTATTGTGGCCTCTCTTGTTGCAGAGCACAGGCTCCAGACGCACAGGCTCAGTAATTGTGGCTCACGGGGCTAGTTGCTCCACGGCATGTGGGATCTTCCCAGGCCAGGGCTCGAACCCGTGTCCCCTGCATTGGCAGGCAGATTCTCAACCACTGCGCCACCAGGGAAGCCCCTATAATTTCTTTAAATAAGCTTTTTACCCTTATCTCTTGCTCTTCTCCTTCTGGAACTCCAGTGATACGTACATCGTCTCCCTTGTGGTTTCCTATAAGTCCCATAGGTTTTCTTCATTCCTTTTCTTTTTTTAAAAACTTAATTAATTAATTTATTTTTGGCTGTATTGGGTCTTTGTTGCTGGGCACGGGCTTTCTCCAGTTGCAGCGAGCGGGGGCTACTCTTCGTTGTGGTGCGCGGGCTTCTCATTGCAGTAGCTTCTCTGGTTGTGGAGCACGGGCTCTAGACACACAGGCTTCAGTAGTTGTGGCTTTCAGGCTCTAGAGCGCAGGCTCACTAGTTGTGGCTCACAGGCTTCGTTGCTCCCTGGCATGTGGGATCTTCCTGGACCAGGGCTCGAACCCGTGTCCCCTGCATTGGCAGGCAGATTCTAAACCACTGCACTACCAGGGAAGTCCTCTTCATTCCTTTTCATTCTTTTTTTTCTTGCTCCTCTGTTTGGGTAATTTCAATTGATCTAGTGGCCTTCTAGATCACTGATCCCTGCTGCTTGGTCAAACCTGCCATTGAAGCTCCCTGTTGAATTCTTCAGTTCAGTCATATTCTGCTTCAAAATTATTGTTTGGTTCTTTTTTTATGTGTTCTGTCTCTTCATTGAACTCATTTTGTTCTTGTATTGTTTTCCTGATAGAGCTAGATTGTTTGTGTTCTTTTCTAGCTCTCTGAACATCTTTAGAACAATTATTTTGAATTCTTTATCGGGCAATTCTTGGATCTCCATTTCTTTGGGGCCAGTTACTGGAGGCTTACTATATTCCTTTGGTGGACTCATGGTTCCCTGATTCTTCATGATCTCTGTAACCTTGCATAAGTGTCTGCTCATTTCAAGAAGCAGTCACCTCCTCCAGGCTTTATGAGCTGACTTTGGTAAAGGAAGATTTTCACTTGCAGGTGGGGACATGCTGGAGCATGCTGTGACTCCAAGTCTAGTGGTGCAGGACGCCAAGTGCAGGGGTATGTGGTGGCACAGGGTTCAGGGTTACATGATATCTTTTAACTCAGGCCATTGGAATCCACAGTGTCAACAACTGTGGCCCTTGGCAAGCACTTCAGTGTGTTTATAGTGGCTCTAAGGGCTGTTGGGGTCCTCAGCAGCCCCTCCAGATCCGGTGGCTAGAGACCAGACAGGTAGTAGTGGATGCTGATGCAGTAGTGATGCACACACTCAGCTGCAGGGGTGCAGCTGCAGGTGCCTATAGAGAAGCAGGAGCTGGTTGCCAACACACACATAGCAGTGGGGGACTGGGCAGGCAGAAAGGGTCAGTGCCAACCAAATGCTCATTGGCACCTGCAGGGGTCCTGGCTGTTGGCTAGCACTCCTTTAGCTGCCAGGTCTCACCATGGGTGCATGGCAGTGGAGGCCAGTGACAGGGGTCTGGCCAGGGGCATGCAGGTGCACATCTGGAGGGACTGGCTGGAGGTGAGCGCAGTGGTACAGGCCAGTGACAGAAGGGCCTGATCTGGGCCCACAGGCAGCTGCGGGGTCCCTGGCTGTTGGCACGCCCTTCTGTGGCTGCACAGTTTGCCCCAGGCACGTGCACTGCAGTGGAGGCCAGAGACGGGCATCAGGTGGTTGGCATGCAAGGTTGCAGCTGGAAGGGCTAGCCCAGATTGTGCACATGATGGTGGAGTTCAACCAGAGGGTCCAGACTGGCATCTTGCGTTCATGCAACCACAGAGGGCTGGGCTGGCTGCCAGTGTTGTTCCAGACTCCAGGGGAGGATAAGGGCAGGGGAGGGAGCAGAGAGGGACACAGGTGACTGTCATCAGTGGGTGTGAATACCTACAGGGTGAAATCTATGGGGGGCGGGGTCTGAGGTAGCCGTGCTGGTCATTGGTTTCTTCAGTGGTGAAAGCTGCTGGGTTTGTTTGCAGAGCAGGTCACTGGAACCGTGATCTCTTCTGCTGCATAACTGCTGTTAGAAGTTCCTGCTTTTCTTCCTTGTTCCTAGCCATCTCTATACGTCTTAGCTTTGCAGGTCTGGGTGGGGTGAAACCAAATGTGGACCATCATGCGGTGCCCTGAAAGGCTGAGGAAGCTGGGTCCTCACCCCGCTCCTTCTTTCTAGCAAGGGCAACTCTTTCTTGCTGGCAAATTCCCTCTTGGCGCTGAGCAGTGCTGGCTAGGGGTATGGGATGACGTGGGCAAAATCAAGCTACCTTCCTTCTTTCCTTGTGTAGTTATTCTCAAGTTTTTTGTTCTTCTGGGTTGCTGTAGTTTCTTACGTGGACTCCAGAGCTCTCCCAGACCTGTTTTTGTTTGTAGATAGCTGTCTAACTGTTCATCTTTGTGGGGGGACAGAGGCTGGGGCCTCCTATGTTGCCATTTGTTTTCAATGAATGGATAAATAAAACGTGGTATATCTGTATTGTAAGGTATTATTTGACAGGGAAAAAAGGGGGAATGAAGTACAAATACATGCCGCAACATGGATAAACCTTGAAAACATTATGTTATGTGAAACAAGCCCATCACAAAAGACCACGGATTGTAGATGCCATTTACATGAAATGTCCACAAGGGGCACTATAGAGACAAAAATAAGTAAGTGGTTGTCTAAGGCTGAAAAGGAGGGCGGGTGTGGAGGGGATATGGGGAGTGACTGTTAATGGGTGTGGGGATTTCTTTCTGGGAGTGTTGAAAATGTTCTAAAATTTATTGTGGTGGGAATTCCCTGGAATTCACTTCTCTCATTCCTTGGAGAACAGAAGCCTCTGGCCTCACCTCCTTCAATGCATCCTTCATGTGGCTGGCATGGAGAATTTTCTAGAATATTAATCAGGTCTCTGAACCTTTCACTGCCCTGCTAAAAACCTTCAATAATTCCCCATGGCTTCAAGATAAAGTGTAAAATTTAGCATATGAGAACATTCTTGCTCTGACCCCAGCCTCTCTCTACCCCCCCCCCCTTTTTTTTTTTTTTGGCTGCACCGCATGGCATTCGGGATCTTAGTTCCCAGACCAAAGATTAAACCCGCAACTCTGCAGTGGAAGCACTGATTCTTAACCACTGACTGCCAGGGAAGTCCCTATCCCTTTTTATACAGGCAAAGATCATGCCAGTCAGGATGAAATTCCCTGAAAAGTCCTGTTTTCTCTGTCTGGAATATTCAGCTTTTCTCTCTCCATCTAGTTAACTGAACTTCATCCTTCAAGATTTATCTTATGGTTGGAAACTTACGTCCACACAAAACCCTGCACACAGGTGTTTATAGCAGCTTTATTCATAACTGCCAAAACTTGGAAGCCACCAAAGTATCCTTCGGTGGATGTATAAACAAACTCTGGACCAGACAATGGAAAATGAAAAGACATGGAGGAGCCTCAAATGCATATTACAAAGTGAAAGAAGCCCATCTGAAAAGGCTGCATACTGTATGATTCCAAGTACATGACATTCTGGAAAAGACAAAACTATGGAGACAGTGAAAAGACCCATGTTTGCCAGGGTTTGGGGTAAGGGACAGGGATGCCTAGGCTGAACACAGAGGATTTGGAGGGCAGTGAAGATACTCTGTATGATACTATAATGGTGGATACATATCATTATGCATTCGTCCAAGCCCATGGAATGTACAACACTAAGAATGAGTGTAAGGTCAACTACGGACTTTGGGTGATTTTGATGGGTCAATATAGGTTCATCAGTTGTAACAAATATACCTCTCTTATGTGGGATGTTGATAATGAGGAAGCTGTGCATGAGTGGGGGCAGGGACATATGAGAAATCTCTGTACCTCCTTCTCAATTTTGCTGTGAACCTAAAGGTGCTCTAAAAAAATAAAGTCTTAAAAAGAAATTTGAACTTATGTACCTCCTCCTAGAAGTGCAGATTAGATGTCCCCTTTGTGAGCTTCCTTAGTTAGCATCTTCTATTATAACATGTAGTCTTTACACAATCATTGATTTACCTGTGTATCTTTCCCACTGAACAATAAGCATCTTGAAGACAGATTTATAACCAAGCAGGACCCTATGGGGCCTTCCCAGGACAGACCCTCCCTCATATCCTCTGCTGTAGTTCTCTGGAGTACCCAGATATAGTATTGATACCAACCAGGGTTCTTGGCCTTCCCCAATCAATAGAAATTGACTAGAGGCCAGACAAGAAATTCAGGCAAGGCTTTACTGGGGCCCCTGCTGCAGCAGGAGGGAGCGAGAACAAGCTTTTTCCTTATATGGGGTCGGAGGGGTGGCTTAGGTGTTTTGCCCACCCCTTAGGTGGTGTTGAGTGCAGGGGGCATGCTCAGTACCCTGCTTTTCTCCCAACACTCTGCTTTTGGCTCCGGGCTCTTCAGAACTGGCTTTTGAGTTTTTTGGTCTTCTGTATCTTTTTGTCCAAAATTTGCCCCAACTCATGCACACAGTTATTTTTAGTCCCATATAGTTTCTTTGTATTTTGTTGCTTGAGGAGAGGTTTGTCCAGGTGCAAGCACTGCAGCAAAGGTTCCCTGGTCCCAGCTGGTCTCAGTATCTCACACATATTTCATGAGTTTTTCAGAGGCTAAAAACTACCACCACATGGAAGAAATTAACTATTTGATGATAATGAGCAAGTAGCCCCCAGACCTTCTGGCACCTAAGGATTGATAATGTTAACTGCCCTGTTACCTCACCATCAACCAATCAGAGAATTATGCATGAGCTGATCACACAGGCTGGGATGCTCCATCACCTGGCCTTTAAAAAGTCTTTGCTGAAATGCTTCGGGGAGTTCCGGAGTTTTTTGGGCACTAGCCACCCGTTCTCCTAGCATGGCCCTGCAATAAACCTTTCTCTGTTCCAAACTCCAAACTCTTGACATTTTAGTTTGTTTGGCTTCACTGTGCGTAGGGCACATGAACTTGTGTTCAATAACAGATTCGTGTCTGATCAGTCTTTAATTTCCCATGCAGATGCTTAATGCATATTTTCTGAATAAAATACTTTAAAAAATCTGCCTCCACATAAATGGTACTTCTAAGTATTAGAAGAGGATGTAGAATCTCTTCGGCAACAAGGTGACAATAGATATAATTTCTAATTTAAACTCCTAGTTCATATAAATAGAAAATTTTTCTTTTTCTTTTTCTTTTTTTTTTTTGCGGTACACGGGCCTCTCACTGTTGTGGCCTCTCACGTTGTGGAGCACAGGCTCCGGACGCGCAGGCTCAGCGGCCATGCCTCACCGGCCCAGCCGCTCCGCGGCATGTGGGATCTTCCTGGACCTGGGCACGAACCCGTGTCCCCTGCATCGGCAGGCGGACTCTCAACCACTGAGCCACCAGGGAAGCCCAAAAATTTTTCTTTAATCATTATTTTCATCAGTGTCCTCTGTTCACTGTCATAACTGAAAAATATATTACTTCAACCATAACCAGGTTCGTTGTATCAAAACCTTGCATCTGGCTCTCTTCCTGTTTCCCATCATGGTTCAGGATCAAGGTGAAAAGGAGAAGCCCATGCGGGAACTTCGCATCTGCAAGCTCTGCCTCAACATCTGTGTGGGGGGAGAGTGGAGACAGATTGACGAGGCAGCCAAGGTGCTGGAGCAGCTCACAGGCCAGACTCCTGTGTTCTCCAAAGCTAGATACACTGTCAGATCCTTTGGCATCAGGAGAAATGAAAAAAGATTGCCGTCCAGTGCACAGTTTGTGAGGCCAACGCAGAAGAAATCCTGGAGGAAGGTCTAAAGGTGTGAGAGTGCGAATTAAGAAAAAATAACTTCTCAGGTACTGGAAATTTTGGTTTTGGGATCCGAGAACACATCAATCTGGGGATCAAATATGACCCAAGCATTGGCATCTACGGCCTAAACTTCTACGTGGTGCTGGGTAAGCCAGGTTTCAGCATCACAGACAAGAAGCGCAGGACAGGCTACATTGGGGCCAAACACCTAATCAGCAAAGGGGAGGCCATGTGCTGGTTTCAGCAGAAGTATGATGGGATCATCCTTCCTGGCAAATAAATTCCCGTTTCAATCCAAAAGGCCAATAAAAAGTTTTCAATGAAATGTAAAAAAAACAAACAGACAAACAAAAAACAATCCAAAAAACCAAAACCTTGAATCTGAAGTTCCTAATTGGGGAAAGGTCTACTTAGCTCCTAGCATGGACCACCTATGAAAGGAGAGTCAAAGATTGTGACCTCTCTATACCCTGGACCTTTGTGTATATCATCTACGGATAAAATGTACTGAGCACCTCAGTCTCTGGTTGCATCAGGAAAATTACTCCAATGGGAATTCACACTGGAGTTTACTTTGGTCACTCTTCAAAACAAATATTCGCAACATTATTGTAATTCAAGAGCAGGTCATCCTCTGGATACAACTAGTAGAGTTAGTTTCACACAACGGACCATTGTTCACCGGCATCTCTGGCAACGTATGCCTCCAGTAGCTACTGGCTAAAACCACAGCTGTTGGTTCTCAGGCCTAGAATAATAATCTACAGCTGCATGGTGCCTTAGTTTTGAAAGCTCTTTCACACCGGCCAAGGTAGAGATACGGTGAAAGGTTAGAGCACTTGGCAAGCTGTGTCAGTGGTGTAGTAACGTTGCACTTGCTCACCTGTATATGAGGCTGGGGGGAGCAAGCACTAATTTAGAAACACACTTGTAAAACCCACTCAATCAACGAATATATTTTTGTTAAATATTTTCTATATATATACCTTGTGACGAAAGAAACGGAAGAACAGCTTCAGGGCTAACAGCACATTTTGGCTTCTGTAAGAAACTTGCTTGCTTGCTTGGGGCGGGAAGAACCGGGTTCCTGATTGGCCGATTCAAAATTAAACAGCTCCCTCCCGCCTTGGGGACTTCCCGCCCTGTGAAGGGTATAAAAGCCCCGCCCGACTGTTAGTTGGGGTCTCACTCACTTCTCTCCGAGTGGGATCCTGCCCGGACAGTTTGTGTAAGCTTCTATACTTGTATAAATCCTTTGCTAATCTTTCTACTTGGTGTTGGTGATTCTCGGGTGTCCTTGGTTGGGACACGGGTCGCATTTACCGGGGAACTCGACTCCAGGCGTGTGGCTCCCGGAC
>NW_006797390.1:424377-442591 GCF_000442215.2 Lipotes vexillifer
AGCCTGGAGTCAGGAGGAGTCCCGGGACGCCGCGATTCTTCCTTGGGAATTCAAAGTCGGTTTCGATATTCTTTTGTCCCGACTTTGAACTGGAATTGTGTCAAAACTTGTTGTTCTCCCCTTCTGTCTTTTGTCACTCGTGTGTGTGCTCTTGCATTTGCTTGGACACTTTGGCTTTGTGCTTGTGCTAAAACCTTTAGCTCAACAGGAATTTAACAATGGGACAAGGTATGTCCCGGATGCAGACCCTCCTGAGCCTAGTTCTGGACCACTTCAGAGACTTCTGCCAGATCCCCAGGGAATTCGGGGCCTCTGTATCCCCGGAAACCCTCTGCACCTTTTGTGAATTGGAATGGCCGACATTTGAGGCGGAATGGCCGACATTTGAGGCGGAATGGCCATCCAAAGGTACGTTCTCTATTCCGGTTATAGCTGCGGTGGAAGATATTGTCTTCAAGGTACACGATGATCAGATTCCTTATATTGAGTGTTGGCGGGGTCTCGTGGAGACACCACCTGACTGGCTGAAGCCCTGGTTGCCCCCGCCGGGAGCTACCAACAGAAAGGAAACAAGATCTAAAGATAACATGTGCCGCCAAGATGGCGGACGGGAAAAAACCTAATGTTAAAAGCTCTAAGTCCCCGCCCCCTCCTCTTGTAGGGGAGGGAGAGGAAGAAGAAGAAACCCCCCCTCCTGAGGCGTCTGCTCCTCCCCCTCCCTATGTCCCTCCCGAGGCGGATACCGCCCCGATGACGACATCCTCCCAGGTCGGCCCAGGAGCACTTGACTGAACCGCGGCCCACTGCTCTGCCTCTGCGGCAACAAGCACCTAGTCCAGGGGAGGCACAGCCTTTTCTTACTTACGCCCCATTCTCCACAACTGATTTATATTAATATCACTGTTAGAAACTATAGTTGTAACTCATCAGCCGACCTGGGATGATTGTCAGCAATTGTTACAGGTTTTGTTTACCACGGAAGAAAGAAAAGAAATCATGTGGGGGGCCCGTAAACAGGTACTTGGTCCAGATGGACAGCCCACTGATAACCCCAACCTAATTGAAACCGTGCTCCCTAGTACCCGACCGGAATGGAATCCTAATACGGAGGAGGGACGAGGGGCTTTGGCCCGTTTTCGCTAGGCTCTGTTAACAGGACCTCGGGCGGCAGCACGAAGGCCAACTAATATGTCCAAGGTTACAGAGGTGACCCAGGGAGCCACAGAGTCTCCAGCCGCCTTCCTGGAAAGGCTGATGGAGACTTAGAAGCTGTGGACCCCCATCGACTCTGAGGCACCAGAAAACAGACAGGTGGGCAATTAACTTGGCCTTTGTGACACAGTCGGCCCCAGATATCTGAAGGAAATTACAGAAATTAGATGGTTTTGAAGGGAAGAACTTATAAACTGAGAAGAGACAGTTAAGGCAGGTATTAAAAGAAAAAGTATTCTCAGTCACTAGGCAATGTGTGACTTGTGCACAAGTAAACCAAGGGGCCAACTCACAACACCAGGAACTGCATCGGTAACGAGGCAACGAGGCAGGCCGCTTTTGGGAAATGGACTTTAGCCTGATAGGAATTTTAAAAGAGGCCTTCTCCCTTAAGCTAAATGAGGAGAAGTAAAACTTTCCAACATAGGTGAATGGGTATGTCAGCCCTTCAATATCATTGAGATAACAACCCAATTCTTTGAAAAACAAAACAAAACTGTCCTTGTTTTACAAAGGTAGTCTTTACAGGACCAGAGGTTTGGCTCCAAAAATAATCCAAAGCCCACTAATCCTTTTACCACTCCCCAAACCCCTATTTATCTTAAGAGACTTGTAAGTATTAAAGGGGAAACCTTTGAGATACAAATGTCCTATCTGGTCTTCTAAGAAACCCTTATCTCTGCCATCTTTTTAAATGCAAATTTAAAAAAAGAGGGTAAAGTAACTTAACACTTGACTTGTCAAGGATAAATAGAAATCCTAAGTGTCTTTTCTATAAGCACTAGTAAAAAGGGTTTAGGCCATCTAGATTGGTGACCTTGATTTGTTCCATCTGCCAGAAGCCCAATTTGAATCCAACCCCTTGTAACTGATGGATTTTATGTTGTACCTGACTCAGGACTGAAATTTTGGAATGGAAACAATGAGACCTCTGTGTTTGTATTTTCATACGTATCTATATGTGTGTTGTAGGTGTATGGTATTGCCAAAAATTAATTCATAGAAGAGCTCTACTTAATTGGCTTTTAAAAAAATCAAACACTTAGGTAAATACTCAGAAGTAAAAAATAATCTGGCCAGAATGAATTTCAGGTTCATGTCATCTGAAAAATATTCAGTACTAAACTGATATCTGGTATTGAAGGTGGCTTAAACTTGTTGGTTTAATATAGACATGTCTTTAGAGTCATCAGTGTTGAGTATAATACTTCTGTTGTACCTAGGTTTACTAAAGGTCAAATAAAACCTTATTCCATCTGTTATAAATCTGTCAACAAGAAAAGTAACTCAGTGTAAAAAAAAAAACCTTTAAGGAAGGTAAGATGTATGTTTTCAGTAAAAGAAGGTGGGACGAATGAGAATAAAAAATACTGAAAACAGTAGTACATGATCAGGATTTTCTAAGATTGGACTGAATTTAGTTGGGTAAATGGATTTTATTAGGAATGGGCTAGAATAAGACTGGATTTGGTTTCTTCCCCCAAAGTATTCTTAAAATGCTGCTTTTAACAACAGACTGTGTGAGTTTCTTTGCATTTAAGTGATCTGTATTTGCTTTTGAGGTCTTGTAACTTTGGTTAAGGAATAAGTATTGTCTCACAGTGACCTATGATCTTATTTGACCAACTGTTTTAAAACTTTTTGACAAACTTCCCAAATATTAAATTTTAATTGTTTCGTTTGATTTCCAGTTAACTTTGTGATACTTTAGAGGTCCCCTGAGGTATCTTAAAAATATTTAACTAAGATTACTTGGTGTGTTAAACGTAATCATAATTCTGGTTATTGTAACCAAGTTTCTTTATTGATTCCAAGGATTTGGACTGGATACAAAAGAAAAAGGGGGGGGTATTAGATAACGAGAAGGAAGGAAAGATATGGATTACAGGGGGCCACTGGGACTCATCGCTGTTTTTGGACCACAGACAGGAAGGTCGACTTGGGCAAACAGTCACCCACTCCTTCCTGGTCATGCCTGACTGCCCCTATGAAGGCAAGACAAAGATCACCGAATTTTTATTCCTGAGAACCTAGGCCTGATATTGATACGAGGCTTGCATGAGGGAACGCATCTGGGATCTACAAAATTACATGAACTGTTAAAAACTCGTTTTCGAATTCCATAACCAGTTTCCCGAAGTAACCTTATTACAATATGTGGATGATTTACTTGTGGCTGGAAAAACTGTGCGGGATTGTCTAACAGGAACAAAAGGCCTAATAAGGTTACTACAGGACTTAGGCTATAAACTCTCAATTAAAAAGGCTCAGATTTGTCAAGAACAAGTAAACTATTTAGGGTATATCCTAAAAGGAGGACAGAGATGGCTAGGAAAGCCACGCACTCAGGCCATCCTAACCTTACCAACCCCTACCACAAGAAAGGAATTGAGAGAATTCTTGGGAATGGCGGGCTATTGCCGGCTCTGGATACCCAGATTTGCAGAGCTGGCCAAGCCTCTATACGATGCCCTGAAGGGCGTTAACCAGAATGGCCCCGAAGCCACCAAGATTAACTGGACTGAGACACAAGGGAAGGCCTTCCAGGACATTAAAAGGGCTCTTACCTCACCTTCTGCTCTGGCACTCCCCAACCCTGATATGAACGAACCGGGGTGGCAAGGGGAGTACTAACTCAGAAACTTGGGCCCTGGCGAAGGCCGATAGCCTATCTCTCTAAACAACTGGACCCAGTAGCCTCCGGGTGGCCCTCATGCGTCAGACAAATTGCAGCCACTGCCCTGCTGAACCTCGGCACTGGAAACCTTTTGTACAAAAACTGAAAATAAAATGTCCGGAACCCACATTGCCACCTGGAGACTTAGTCTGGGTAAAGAAGCATAACCCCCAGACATTGGAGACTAGGTGGACTGGACCTCATCTGATTGTGTTGAGTACCCCGACTGCTGTTAAAGTCGACGGTGTCCGGACTTGGATTCATCATAGCAGAATAAAGAGAGACTACACCACAGAGGAACCAGAAGAGGACTCCACAGAATGGAAAGCACAGGCTCACCCGCAGGACCCCCTAAAGCTGCGCATTATTCGCAAGTGATTTTGGGCTGGGGTCCTATGTTGCTTTGGGTGGGACAACTGGGGCAAGTGGGAGGATATCCTTTTACATGGACACTGACAGATGGATTGACTGGGCAAACTTTAGCCCCAAACGAAACATACCTCCTGAATACGGAAGACCAGGAATCAAGGATTTGATTAGTTCCTAGAAAAAGGGGGGGATGTGACGAAAGAAACGGAAGAACAGCTTCAGGGCTAACAGCACATTTTGGCTTCTGTAAGAAACTTGCTTGCTTGGGGCGGGAAGAACCGGGTTCCTGATTGGCTGATTCAAAATTAAACAGCTCCCTCCCGCCTTGGGGACTTCCCGCCCTGTGAAGGGTGTAAAAGCCCCGCCCGACTGTTAGTCGGGGTCTCACTCACTTCTCTCCAAGTGGGACCCTGTCCGGACAGTTTGTGTAAGCTTCTATACTTGTATAAATCCTTTGCTAATCTTTCTACTTGGTGTTGGTGATTCTCGGGTGTCCTTGGTTGGAACACAGGTCGCATTTACCGGGGAACTCGACTCCAGGCGTGTGGCTCCCGGACCGCAACAACCTATTACATACCAGGTACTATGCTAAATATCAGGGATAAAATTTTAATTATAGACACCATTGTTTTCATCATTATTACCCATACCTATTAAAAATCATGCAGAATCCCAATGCCTTCCTGGAGTCTTGACTTGCACATTTAATTCAAGAATTGACAACCTAATTAAGGACCCGCCATGCCTTGAACGATTGAAATAGGATTCTCTTAACTATGCCCCTGATAGAAGGCACTGTAAACTTTTTTTTTTAATTTTATTTATTTATTTTTGGCTGTGTTGGGACTTTGTTGCTGCATGTGGGCTTTCTCTTGTTGCGGCAAGCGGGGGCTACTCTTTGTTGCGGTGCGCTGGCTGCTGGTTGCGGTGGCTGCTCTTGTTGTGGAGCACAGGTTCTAGGCGTGCAGGCTTCAGTAGTTGTGGCTCACGGGCTTAGTTGCTCCGAGGCATGTGGGATCTTCCCGGACCAGGGCTCGAACCCGTGTCCCCTGATTGGCAGGTGGATTCTTAACCACTGCGCCACCAGGGAAGCCCAGGCACTATAAATTCTTGAACGTGAAGAAACTGTGATCAGTGGTTGCCTCTGGGGAGAAGAACTAGATTGGGACACAGGGGTGAGAGGCAGGGTTTTCATTGTACAGGCATATCTGGGAGATACCAGGGTTCACTTCCAGATAAAGCAAATATTGCAATAAAGCCACACAAATTTTTTGGTTTTCCAGTGCATATAAAAGTTATGTTTACACTGTTCTGTAGCCTATTAAGTGTGCAATAGAATTATGTCTAAAAAACAAAGTACAAACCTTAATGTTAAAATACTGCTAAAAATGCTAGCTATCATCCTAACCTTTAGCAAGTCATAGTAGTAACATCAAAGATCATCGATCACAAATCACCATCATAATAAATATAATAATAATGAAAAACCGAGCAAATGCTGTTGGAGACATGGCACAGAGGTAGGAGATAGATGGGCTCTAGGCTAGACATTTACAACTGGCATCCTGTTCACACTTCCTGGGGTGAGAAGGAGATGGGCTCCAGGCCGGACATTCATTACCAACCCCCGTTTACATTTCCTGAAGCAAGAGACAAATGGGCTCCAGGACTACATATTTATGACAGGACTCCTGTCTATATTTCTAAATCTGCACCTCGATATAAAAACCAGCAACAGAAATAGAGTAAATAACCGGACATTGGACATTTTTATGGCAGCGACAGAGTGGGACTAAACCCTGTTAAAAGATCAAGAGGTCATACATCTTCCTTCCTTGGGGCAAGGGAAACATTGCACATGCACAGAAAAGCTCCTTGGGGGTCAAAAAGGGGGCGCCACCCCATAATATGTGATGCTAAGGCCGTCCCATAAGCCTCTGGGCTGTAATCTAGCTTGGAAAAAGTTGCGCATGCGTGTTGGGGAGGGTCTTAGGGCAGGGCAGGTGGAAAAAGAAACCAGATAATTGGCCAAAGGTAAACAAAGACCTGGAAGAACTGCCCTGTGTAAATGACCTAACGGCCTCTTTATCGCCCTCCTCCGCACTAGGGAGGGCGCCCCCACCCTTTCTCTCCGGGTGTGCATCTCTGCCTTGCTTCTACTTCAACTAAACAAATGTTTCTGTCTGCTCTCCCACTTGTTGTGCCTTGTCTCCAGTAATAAACTTTGTACCTGTTTTTACAGTTTTTGCCTCCATGAGAAATGCATTTTTCACTGGGGCAAGAGCCAGGGGGGCTGGTGGCTGGGATTCCTAGTTTTCATCCAGGCTGCCCAGGTTCAATTCCTGGGCAGGGAATTAAGATCTCGCTTCATGCCACCACTCACTGCTGCCTCTCCGAAATCAGTACCAATAGACTTGCTCCAGGCAGGATTGCCACAAACCTTAAATTTGTTGGAAAAAAAAAAAAAAGCAGTCTCTGCTAAGTGCAAACGGAGGTATGCCTGTACAGTGTACATTTGTGTACTGTTTGACTTTCATCGTGGGTATTTGCCTGTTCTCTGGTCTCCAGGAAGCAAGAAGGCGCAGCTGCAGACCCTCAGGCACCCACGAGGGTGGCGCCCCCGCCCTGGCAGCGCCCTGGCAGCGCCCTGGCTATGCGGGCCGGGGGTGGGTGAGTGGGGAGCCAGGGGACCCGGGGAGGGGCTCCCGGCTCTCCCCGGTGCCCAGGGGGCCTGCTCCAGGTTGCTGGGAAGCAGCTCCGCGTTGCAGGGCGGGAACGTGCCCTTCCACCTCCGGCAAACTTTCGGCCGCCGCAACGGAAGCAGGAACTCGTGGATCACAAACCCAGGGCTGGGCGGGAGCTGCGGAGCCTGCCGGGCGTCCTCACCGAGCCCTTCGCGGATCCGCCGCTGCTTCCCCGAGCGCGCGGGACTGCCCTGCACCGGGAGGGCAGCAGGGCCCGGTCCTCCGGTCTCCAGGTAAAGGCTCTCCATCCTCCCCTCCAGCCCCGGCGGGCAGTATCGCCACCTGCGGGGGCAGCGGCGCCCGCCGCCCTTTCCCCGGGCGAGCGTCCTCCGCCCCTCCGGGAGCTCGGAGAACTGGCTGAGCCGGATGCTGGTGGCCCCCGTATCCCGGAGAGGGTCTTTAGGCAAGCCAGCAGCAGGGTTAGAAGAATGGTTTAGTGAGCCACGTACCTTTCCTCAAATGGCAGATTGCCCATTTTTTCTTGTATGATTTGTATCCTGTATTTATCGAACCCTCTATTGTCTAATACTCTGTAGAGTGTGTGTTTATACACAGTTATAAACATCTTGATAAATTAAGTTAGATTATGCTGTGAGAAAAATGATTTCCAATATTTGACTGATTGCAGGTACGATCCGGTAACTCTAGTCAGCAGGCATGAAAGCTCAGGTGCATCGTCTCCTTCCCACCTGTATCCTTTTCCCACTCTATTTCAACAGGATTCAACTTCACTTTGAACCTTTTCTTTTTAATTGTAAGCTTGTTTTGCTCTTTTTATTGTGGTAAAATAGACATCTGTAACAGAATGTATTATTTTGATCATTTTAAGTGTACAATTTAGTGGCATTAAGTACGTTCACATTTTTGGGTAGCCATCACTACTGTCCATTTTCAGGACATTTTTGGCATCCCAGATAGGAAAACTCTGTACCCATTAAACAGTAACTCCCCATTCCCTCCTCCACCAACCTCTAGTAACTTCAATTCTACTTTTTATCTCTGTCAATTTGCCTGTTCTAGATACGTTATATAAGTGCAATCATACGATATTTGTTCTCTTGTATCCAGTTTATTTCACTTAGCATAATGATTTCAAGATTGTAGCATGTATGAGAATTTCATTCCTTTTTGTAGCTGAATAATACTCCATTTTATGTATTTGCCACGTTTTAAAAATCTATTCATCTTTGGACCTTTAAAGCCTAAATAATAATGTATTAGAAGAACTAATTTACCTAATAATTGTTTGGTATCATTAATGAGATAAGCTCTTTAGTATTGCTTGTGATCCAGGAGCAATAAAGATGCTGGTACTGAAAGCACAGCTCCTCCCCTACATCCCCTGGCACAGTTCAGGTTTCTTTGCAGCAGCTTGAGGAGAGATTCTTAGAATCCATTCAAAGTGAAGTGTTGGCCTGGTTTTTCTTTTTTTGTTCCTGTTTTGTTTTCTCCAGTGACTTGTAAAGTGTGGCAGCATAAAAAGTAACTTGTGCCAGGATTCTTAACCTGGGGAGTCCATGGACAGTATTCAGAAAGTCTGTGAACTTGGGTGGAAAAGTTTATTTTGCTAACCTCTAAATGTAGTGTAGTATTTCCTTTAAGAGGCACGTAGGCAAAAGCCGCAGTAGTATTAGTGGTAGGGTAGCTCTGATTTGCCACCAGTAGAAATCATAGATATTTCCATGTCATGTTACTTACTGTATATATCTCAAAATCATTACATTCAACACTGCTTCAAAATTATGGCAATGATTAGACCTACCATCTGTTATTTATCACACAGTTGTTTTTATTTTAACTGAAAATGGAGGTAATGGGATCTAGCTTATAGGATTCTTGTAAGGATTAAATGACATAATATATGTAAAGTGCTTAGCATAGAGAACCATAAATGTTATTTTCATTTTACTGTTTTAGAAAGTTGGACATAACAGTTAGCAAGGAAGGTATAGACTTGTGCTGTATTACCATATACTGTTTTTTTAAAAAACTGTTTTGGTTTTTTTTTTTTTACTGACCAAAGTCTACCTATTTATATTAGGATGCACTCTTATGTCTACAGCTCTATAGGTTTTGACAAATGTAATGACATATACATCATTACAGCATCATATAGAATAGTTTCACTGTCCTAAAAATCCCCTGTGCTCCACCTATTCAGCCCTTCCCTTTCCTCCAGACAACCACTGATGTTTTGCTGTCGATGTGGTTTTGCCTTTTCCAGAATGTCGAAGAGTTGGAATCATACCTTTCACACTGGCTTCTTTCACTTAGTGGCTTGATGGCTTAGTGGCTTGATGGCTTAGTGGCTTGTGGCTTGATAGCTCATTTCTTTTTACTACTGAAAAATATTCTATTGTGTGGATATATCAGTTTGTTTATCCCTTCACCTATTGAGAGACATCTTAGTTGCTTCCAGTTTTTTGGCAATTATGAATAAAGTGCTATAAATATTTGTATGCAGATTTTTGTCAGGATTTAGTATTGTCAGTTTTTTGGATTTTAGCCATTCTGATAGGTGTGTAGTGGCATCTCATTGTTGTTTTAATTTGCAATTTCCTAATGACAATGATATTGAGCACCTTTTCATATGCTTCTTTGGTGAGGTGTCTGTTCAGGTCTTTTGCTCACTTTAAATTGGATTGTTTGTTTTCTTTTTGGTAAGTTTTAAGAGTTCTTTGTATATTTTAGCTACCAGTTATTTATCAAATATGTGTTTTGCAAATACCTTCTCCCAGTCTGTGGCTTAGTTTTTCATTCTCTTAACAGTGTCTTGCACAGAGCAGAAGTTTTTAATTTTAATGGAATCCAACCTATCAATTTTTTCTTTCATGGATTGTGCTTTTGGTGTTGTTATCTAGAAACTCACCTAATCTAAGGTCACAGAGACTTTATTCTATGTTATATAGGAGTTCTATAGTTTTGCATTTTACATTTAGGTCTATGATCCATTATGAGTTAATAATTGTCCAGCACCATTTTTGAGAAGAATATCCTTTCTCCATTGAATTGCCATTGCTCCTTTGTCAAAGATAAGTTGGCTGTGTTTGTGTGGGTCTATTTCTGGGCTCCTTATTCTGTTCCATTGATCTATTTGTCTGTTCTTTTGTCAGTACTACATTGTCTTGATTAGCAGTGATTTCTGGTAAGTATTGACGTCAGGTAGTGTCAGTCCTGCACCTTTGTTCTTCTTCGGTATCGTGTTGACTATTCTGGGCCTTTTTGCATTTCCATGTAAACTTTAAAATTGGTTTGTTGAGGGCTTCCCTGGTGGCGCAGTGGTTGAGAGTCCGCCTGCCGAGGCAGGGGACGCGGGTTCGTGCCCCGGTCCGGGAGGATCCCGCGTGCCGCGGAGCGGCTGGGCCCGTGAGCCGTGGCCGCTGAGCCTGTGCGTCCGGAGCCTGTGCTCCGCAACGGGAGAGGCCACAACAGTGAGAGGCCCACGTACCGCAAAAAAAAAAAAAAAAAAAAAAATTGGTTTGTTGAGGTCTATAAAATAACTTGCTGAGATTTTGATTGGAATTGCATTGAATCTGCAGATCAAGTTGGGAAGAACTGACATCTTAGCAATATTGAGTAGTCCTATTGAGGAACATGGAATATCTCTCCATTTATTTAGATCTTCTTTGATATCTTTCATCAGAGTCTTAGAGGCACATTTAAAAAACTTTTCAGTAATTATATTTCAATATAACTATCTTCCTTTGTAATCCTATATATTTCATTTTATACATTTAACAACATGTCTTTTATATATTTTAAAACATGTCAGAAGAGAGCCTAAGCATCACTGGAGTACCAAAGGGTTCATAACCAAAAAAAAAAAATTAAAGAAGCAGTAATTCTGATCTAGGCTATCATTTAGTGAACAATTTGTATTCTGGAAATGAAGATATTTTCTGGTGTAGCCTTGCCAGTTTCACATTTTTTTTTTTCTGGAAGTACCAGCTCACCAATGGAGTTGGCCTTATATGTATTATGACTTTTGTGTTTTTAGGGATGTCAGAAAGAACACTTGCCCCTACAGTTTCCTTCAACTGAGCCAGAATATTCCCCATGTTGATGGGCTAATTCCTAGAAGGACAATGTATGTAATTTTCTTAGCGCATTGCCTACCACTCAGTAGGTGATTTAAAAATGCTGATTGTTATTACTGAGAAAGAAAATATGTCCAAAGCGATGATCACTGCTTCATCAATGACCAATGACCACAGATTTTGTGTCCTTTCCCCTCCTGCTTAGGAGAGGCAAGAAGAGGAAGGATTCTAGAACTGAAAAGCAGACTACCTCTTCTTTCATAGATACTTGTCAGATTTTAAGCATTGATGGGAGAGTGTATGTGTGTGTGCTTACTAGCTTTCTGCCAAGTTTTTAATGAAAGGTTGTCTCAAATCTATTCAAAGTGAAACAAATTAAAAATACTTGTTTATTCCTGTCCTATGAATTGTGAGTTGTTTACATTGACTTGAAGGAAATGAAATGTATCTTCTCTAGTTTTGTTCAAAGAAACAAAACTCATTGATGATTGTCTGTTTTTGTGCTAGAGAGAAATTCCGTCATCTGTCCAATCTTCTTGAAGCAAACTCAGGCCAGAGGGACAGTTATCTGACCTTTGGAGACCAAGACTAATCTGAAATTTAAAATGTTCTTCCGGGAGGGATGGAGCTTGACTTACACTCGTGTAATAATTTGTTTCCTGACACTAAGGCTGTCCACCAGTCAGAACTGCCCCATCAAGAGTCTAGAAGATATGGTCATTGACATCCAGTCATCCCTTTCCAAGGGAATCAGAGGCAATGAGCCCATACACACATTAACTCAAGAAGAATGCGTTAATTCTTGCTGCTCAACAAAAAACATATCAGGTAAGTAATAATGCCTTGGCAACTCTTTATTCCATGTGTTTTGTGATGTAAGTAGCTGGTTGATGAGGCTGAATGGTTTGTACTGGTGATTCTCAATGGGGTAGAAAAGTGGGTGGCAAAATCATCAGGGAATGTTCCATGGTGTGCTCTCCCCTCCCCTAAGCTGAGCCAAAGTTACTGATGAGTGTATGTATATCACTCAGATATGTGGGTAGAAAAAGGGTTGAAAACCACTGGTGGTGTGTTCTAACAGGCGTCTGGGATATTGAGAACAGAAGTCCTATTTAAATGCTTGGCTTCCATCATCATGGAATATTGGAATACAGTGTGATATTAGAAAGAACGTTTAAACAGAAAGGGAGTTGAGACAAAAAAATAAAATTCTAAAGTCATCCCATAGGAGAATCAGCATTTGAGTTTTAAGTAGATGCACAAAATTTCCGTTCTATCTCCCTTCCCTGGAGCTGGTGGCACAGGTGAGTCAGGAAGCCACTGGCCACTAATTGCAGCTTCTAGGAATCTAAGAGGCATGGGAAGGGGTTTAGAATGACCCATTCCATGACACAGAAGGAAACTGAGCCCCGCAGGTTTGAACCATGCCCTTGCATATTTCAGGCTCCAAACCTATGACCTGAAAACAGAAGTATATATCTAATAAACAAACCAAAAAAAACCACATAAGTTTATTGAGCACCTAATGCCTTGGTAGGTGCTGGAGATAAAACAATGAATAAGATGGAAAAGACCTTGTCATCAAGGACCCTAGAAGAGCTAGTGAACACTGCACTCGTGATCCTTACTTGATTTATCGGCTGACCAAATCATATGTTTTCTCTTAGATCTTTATTTCCATTTCATTCTATAATGATTGTGGCATAAGATAAATACACGTTCCCTGGCACAGAGGTCCTAAAACCCTGGCAATTTTCTGAGCATAGGAGCTTTTTCTGTTATTCATAATGAGCCCCATTCAATCACACCTGAGCTTATGCTCACGAGGTGACTCTTGGTGGGACCCTCGATTGCACCAGGATGGCTGCTAGTTGCCAGAAAGACCAAGCTTTGCTTAGAAGCCTGGAACTTTCAGTCTCCTCCACCCACCTCCAGGTAGGGGGAAAGGGGGTGGAGATTGAATTCAGTCGCCAGTGGCCAATGACTTAATCAATTATGTCTACGTAATAAAACTGCCATGAAAGCCCCTAAACGATGGGTTCAGGGAGCTTCCAAGTTGGTAAACACATCGATGTGCCAGGAGGCACCCCAACTCCACAGGGACAGAGGCTCTTGCACTTGGGACCCTTCCAGACCTCGCCCTATGTACCGCTTCATCTGGCTGTTCATTTGTATCCTTTGTAATAAACTATAACGGTAAGTATTGCATTTTCCTGAGTTCTGCGAGTAGTTGTAGCAAGTTATGGAACCTGGGATGGGGGGATGGTGATAGCCAAGTTTGCCATATGTGTGAGTGACCTGGGGACCTGATACTGTGACTGGCCTCTGAGTGGGGACAGTCTGATGGGACTGAGCCCTAGACGGGTGGGGTCTGACACTCACTCCAGGCAGTTAGTATTAGAATCGAATTGAATTGTAAGGCACCCTGTTGGTGTTAGAGAATCAGAGAACTGGAGAATTTGGGTAGAAATGATACCAGGTATTTGCTGTCATGAGGAAACAAATACTACAATGATCTTCTCAAATTGAGCTGTGTGCTTTTGGACACTCTTCCTAGAGAAGGAATTTATGGAAGTCATAGAGATCTCATTGAAATTTCTAGTTTTTCTTTAAATGTTGGTATCAACATATATGTGGAATAGAAACATCACCTGCAAATAGGACTGAATGCCGTGTGGGCGTATCCTGGCAACATAGGAAACCTTGCATTTCTCTTCAGTTCCGTGATAGGTGTTTAGTAAGAAATGAGGGTTTGTGGCTTTATTCTACAAGCAAAAGTACTGTTACTGCTTTACTGTAAGCAGAGGTGCTTGTGGGTCTCAGTTGATGGATCTCAGACTTTTCCCTCTTTTACTGAGCGTTGGTTTTTGACCGTTTAGGTTTCCAAAAAAACACTTTGATAATTTGTCTATAGCCACAGACTCTAGAAAAATACCCACAAACACAAAGGACACAAAATTTTGTGTACAACTTGGACCCTACGGACCCTCCCCTTTACCTAAGTGCCCCCAAAAATGGTTTGTAGCATTATCACATCGTGGGGAAAGGAAAAGCCAAAGTAACCAGAGTACCTTTCTTGTTACCTGGCTAATGGAGACATGGTAGGATAAAACCCCTACAGAGACGAACTCAGTCTTATTTCCCATTGGGAGAGTCAAGGGTGATCCCTGACCGCTGCCTGATTGGGAGACAAACAAAAATGATAAGAGCAGAAATTTGAACCAAAAGAATGGTACTGATAAAAGTAAAAAATAGACTTGGCATTCCATATGCTGTGCAGCTCCATTGTGGAAGGAGGCATGATATGTATAAGGCTGAATTTACTGACCCTCCCTGCCCACCACCCTCCCCTCGCCCCACACCAAGAAAACCAGGCTGATGGCTTCAGGATGCAAGACGTAGGTAGTCGTTAGGGTTAGATCCGTTTCCTAAGGTCAGACTCAGAAGTGAGTTATAGACTCAGTATTTCTATGTATGTTTTGATAAATACTTTAGCAAACGGAAGGCTGCTTTCTAAAGAATGAAATGTACTATTAAAAATGTTTTGCCAAAATTACCTTCATTCTGATTTTTAAACCCAAGGTCTTTAAAAATTGCTTTCAGTGCCTAAACTAAGGAAAAGGAAATGACTCAGCGGCCAGCAGGCAATGAACAAAGGTTTTTGTGTTGGCCACTAGAATAAATGTTTTCCTGCTCGCCGTATTCTCTGGAAGATCCTATTTCAGAATAATGCTTAAGAAACCTTTCATTGCAGGGGGCAAAGCATGTAACTTGATGATCTTCGACACTCGAAAAACAACTAAACTACCCAACTGCTACCTGTTCTTCTGTCCCAGTGAGGAAGCCTGTCCCCTGAAACCAGCAAAGGGACTTATGAGTTACAGGATAATCAGAGGTAATAAAAACATTGTTCTTTGTCTTTTGTGATTGGAATTATTTAAGGATATGATTCATGTAGAAAGGTTTTCTGCAAGAGTTTAAGAAGAACTGCCAAAAGGGATCACAAATATAGAGGCACATCAGAAAAAAATCTCATGATTTAAAATTCAGTTGATTCAACCAAACATCTTTCTTTTTTCCAGTTAAAGTATTTAATACCTATGAATGATAGTATTTTGTTTTGTTTTTGTGTTTACCTTCTTAAGGTAAAAGGCACACAGATCTTTCATGTAAACATTTTGAAACACGTCTTTAGAACCGTGTTAGCAACACTGGAATAAGTCTACAGGTCTCCAGGGGTGACTATTTTGAAAGGGTTAAGACGATGTAAATAAATACCGTGTATAAAATTCCGGTACATTTGTCATTAGGTTCCAATTATTTTGTAATCACATTCTCTGAAATCAAACTCACTGGATTTTATTATCCAGACCTGGAAGGAAGCTCATTTAAGAAGTTTTTGAGAAAAAGCTACATGCCAAATTCTGTGCAAGGCATTGGAAATAGAGTCTCCACATTGGAAATTACATATTTGCTCAGAATACAGAAAATAAACAAGTAAAAATAATATAATTATTTGGATATGCCTTGGTGAGATTTTGGCTTGTTAATTTTTCAGGATGAAATGCTTTCAAGTATGAAGTTTACTATTATTTCAGTTTTATTAAGTTTTTGTCCTTATACCCTTAGGTATTAATAATATTCCCTGCATTTATTCAATAAGAAACAAATTTTATTTAGCATCTTCTATGTGCCGAGCACTTTTTACGCCTTAAGGATAGAAAGATACGACACTAAACATGAAAAACAAGGTTCTCATTTATGGAACTAATATTTTAGGAGAGAGACAATAACCTTAATAAATAAATAATCAAGAAAAATAGTCACCATGGACATAGAGAACAGACTTGCGGTTGCCCAGGGGTAGGGGGTTGAGGAGGAATGGAATGTGGGAAGATGGGGTTAGCAGATGTAAGCTTTTATATATAGAATGGATAAACAACAAGGTCCTAGTGTATAGCACAGGGAACTATATTCAGTATCCTATGAAAGGGCTTCCCTGGTGGCACAGTGGTTAAGAATCTGCCTGCCAACGCAGGGGACACGGATTCGAGCCCTGGTCCGGGAAGATCCCACGTGCCGCAGAGCAACTAAGCCCGTGCGCCACAACTACTGAGCCCGCGTGCCTAGAGCCCGTGCTCCGCAACAAGAGAAGCCACTGCGAGAGGAGCCTGCGCACTGCAATGGAGAGTAGCCCCCGCTCGCTGCAACTAGAGGAAGTCGGCGTGCAGCAACGAAGACCCACTGCAGCCAAAAAAAAAAAAAATCCTGTGAAAAACCGTAATGGAAAAGAATATAAAAGAAAGAATGTAGGACTTCCCTGGTGGCGCAGTGGTTAAGAATCCGCCTGCCAATGCAGGGGACACGGGTTCAAGCCCTGGTCGGGCAGGATCCCACGTGCTGTGGAGCAACTAAGCCCGTGCGCCACAACTGCTGAGCCTTTGCTCTAGATCCCGTGAGCCACAACTACTGAGCCTCCGTGCTGCAGCTACTGAAGCCTGTGCACCTAGAGCCCGTGCTCCGCAACAAGAAGCCACCGCAATGAGAAGCCTGCGCACCACAGTGAAGAGTAGCCCCCTCTCGCCGCAACTAGAGAAAGCCCTCGCACAGCAACGAAGACCCAACGCAGCCAAAAATAAATTAATTAATTAAATAAATTTATTTTTTAAAAAAGGTGGTTACCCTTAACAAAAAGAAGTATATATATAAACTGAATCACTTTGCCGTACAGCAGAAATTAACACAGCATTGTAAATCAACTATACTCCAATTAAAAAATTTAAATAAAAAAATAAAAGTGATCATAATAAAATGAAACATGACCTTTATATAAGAGTATATTTTCAAAGCAGAGAAAATTAAAACATAAAATTCCCATTTAAAAAAATAGTCATAAGAGCTATGCAGATAATTGAGCTAAGACAACATAATAGATAATCACAGAGGGACTTCCCTGGCGGTCCAGTGGTTAAGACTCCTCACTTCCATTGCAGGGGATGCAGATTTGATCCCTGTTTGGGAAACTAAGATCCCGCGTGCCACACAGCACAGCCAAAAAAAAAAAATAGTCACTGAGTGGACCGGCTGGATTAGGTGATCAGGGGAAGCGTCTGTGAAGATGTAACCCCTAAGCTGAGATCTGAAGACGGAGGAGCCGGATGTGAGAAGATTGTAGAAAGACCTTCCAGGCAGAGGAAACAGCCTATTCTAATATCCTAAGGCAGAATGGTTTGGGAGTGTTTGTTCAAACACTCCAATCTCAGCAGCTGACTCATAGTGAACCATGGAAAGAGGGATATGCAAGAAGGAAGGAAAGTGGGGCCATCCCATCAAGCTCTTTAGGGGTAGGGAGTTTTTATTTTCCGTGCATGATGGAAAGCCATTGGAAGGTTTTCAGCAGGCATGTATAACGAGCTGTTTTAAAGGTGATTTCTCAAAGCTCACTGTGACTGCTCTATTGGGAATGGACAGTGACGCAGCAGGAAGAGGGCATGTGGGAAGACTGGGTAGGAGGCTGGGACGAGATCCGAGTGAAAGGCCGTGGCCCTGGGGACCAGGGAGATGGTGGAAGAGATGGAGGGAAGTAAACACACGAGCCATTTCAGCGATAGCGTTGACAGGGCTTGCTGGTGGTGTGGATGTGGGGAATGAGGAAAAGAGAAGGGTGAAACTGAGTCCTAGTCCCGGGCTTGAGCATCTGGATGGATGACGGTGCTGTCTACTGAGCCGGGGAAGTGGATTTGCGGTTGGGAGGGAGAGTGCAATCAGGGTTCTCTGGGGAATGATGCTGCCCGGGGCATCCGGACACTGACTCTGCTTTGTCCCCTGAGTGAGGCTGTCTGAGTTTCGTTCATGAAGCAGGAAAACCTGATGTGCCAAACATTCCCTTAAACAGGAGCGTAAAGCACAGATTGCTTGTGTAAATTCTTCCTACATAGTGGTAGAAGCCCAAGTCTAAAAAGGTTGGCAGATAAGGTACAAAGTTTCACTTTTGCCTGATGAAAAATTCTGGAGATGGTTGATGGTGAGGGTTGCACAAACTCAATGCCACGGAACTATACTCTTTTTTTTTTTTTTTTGCGATATGTGGGCCTCTCACTGTCGTGGCCCCTCCCGTTGCCGGACGCGCAAGCTCAGTGGCCACGGCTCACAGGCCCAGCCGCTACGCGGCTCAC
>NW_006797390.1:442615-451011 GCF_000442215.2 Lipotes vexillifer
CCCGTATCCCCTGCATCGGCAGGCGGACTCTCAACCACTGCGCCACCAGGGAGGCCCCCCCCGGAACTATACTCTTAAACACGGGTTAAAGTGGTACATTGTATGTAGTATATTTTACCACAGTTGTTAAAAAGAATAATTTTTAAAAAAGACTACGTCACAGAACAAATGAGGCCTCTCAGAGCAGCCAGGATCTTACCTTGGGTGGAAAGTATCTTGTCGTCTCCCTGCCCCTTCTGGGGTTCACACTGGCCAGGGCAGTTGCCCCTGACTGTTTGCCTCCTTTACGTCTATATATAATCTTGGCTAAAAATACCGGGACCTACAGTGTTGTGTGGATATGGCTTTTGCTTGTCCTTTTTTTTTTCGGTACGCGGGCCTCTCACCATTGTGGCCTCTCCCGCTGCGGAGCACAGGCTCCGGACGCGCAGGCTCAGCGGCCATGGCTCACAGCCCAGCCGCTTTGTGGCATGTGGGATCTTCCCGGACCGGGGCACGAACCCGTGTCCCCTGCATCGGCAGGCGGACTCTCAACCACTGCACCACCAGGGAAGCCTGTCCTCTTTTTTTTCATCACCTGGAACGTGGCAGAGCCTGTTGGACCCCCAAGGATGGTATCCAGCAGTCTTGAGTTTCCAGTGAGGTCAGGGCTCAAGACCCTAATTGGAATGTTTATTTTTCTCCTTCAAGAGCTCCCATCAGGTGGAAGTTGGACCATCACATCTGCCTCTCTGATCCCTTCTCACTGCCTCTTCTTCATTGTGTCCTTTCTTCCACTGTCAGTATGTGTTCCCTATGTCTATCAGCTATTTCACAATTAAAGTAGAATATTAAAGAAATTATAGGTAATTGAATCTAGTCATTCGACTTCCATAAAAATCTATACCAAAGAAAAAGCTGTTGTTGTGAAACTGTTTATCGCGTAATTAGTTTAAAAAGTGAAAACAGCACTTTTTGAATTAGTTTAAAGGAAATTAGTTTAAAAGTTTCTACAGCTTAAATGTCCAAATGCTAGGGAATGGTTGGGTATAAAGTATAATAGAACCACCTGAGGGAATACAATGCAGATGTTAAAAAATAAGTTTGAGATGTAGAAATAAAATGTCACCTAAATTTCAGGTGAAAAACACCCAGTTTTTAAATTACATGAAAAAAATTTTAATTTTAAGGTATGCATAAATGTTAATAGTTGCTGGGACATGATAGAAATTATCGTTGAATTTGTTTTATAACTTTCATAATACTTCTGTCATGTTACTGATTTTATAATGCATGTATAAAGAGGGAGTATGTGGTAAAGATTCCATTTTCTCCAGTGGAAGTGGGAGAAAAGTGAACTTGGCTTGTGCCTAAACCTTTTAAGGGCAAGTGTGAAGGTAGTGAATGAAGTGGAATTAGAATCGAACAGTTCCTGTGTCAGCCACCAGGGGGCACCATCAGCCCAGAGCCGGTGGCTATCTAGGGACAAAGTGGCACCAACCCCGGACTTGGTGTGCAGCGGGCTGTCTGTATCTACAGATGTTTACAAATTGTGTTTGTAATTCTGTTTATGAATCTGCCCGTGTTGATGGATTGAGATTGCCCCATAAAAATAAATATCTGCCTCCTGGTCAGAGTGAAATTCAGTAGATATAAGTTTGGTGGTTTGTTTCCAGATGAACTCTATTTCCTGTAATTGACTAATATTTACAGACTGAAAGTTTGAAAGATAACAGTGTGCTCTCTTCATTCTGTAAAACCATTGCAGCTTGGCATTATTTAATGTTTGTTTGGTTTTTGGAGCTTGGTGGTCTGTCATTCCTCCAAGGACTAGAATAGGGGAATTCAGAAATAGAATAAATTGAAAGTCTATTTGCTCAGCTGGTTGCCAAGTTAATAGTCCCTAAATTTTTTTATCTAGTGAAGTCACTTGACAATGAAACTCAAAAGAGAGGTTGAGGACACATTTCCCAGCTCCTTCTGTAGCTCATGGCTACATGACTGAGAGAAAACACCACACCCCAAAGGCAAACATCAGTGGGTGAGGTGAATGGAGCAGGTGTGGAGAATCCCTGTGTGGTTCTAGGATCTTTGCCAATAGATGAATCTTATCAAGAAATTGGAATAGCCCTAGCTTTACTTTATTTATGACCTTGTATTCTTGAGAAAGAAAACAGCTGTTTTGGTCATTCTTGTCAATGGCCTTATTTTAAGTTTTGAGTTCACACATATCACAGAGCATTTATTTAGCCTTCTTTTTAAACTTTAAAATGAAATATGATGAGTCCTGCTCTTTTTAAAAATATCTGACACGACCTAAAATACAGGTGCTGTTTATCTCGTGGTGACACTATGCCTGTGAATGTGCTATCACCTGCAGCAGAAACTCTTTTCTTCAGCATTGTTGGAGGAATTTCAGGCATCCAAATTCTATTTTAGAGTGTCCTAGAGCAGGAATCCACAAACCTTTTCTGTCGAGCGCCAAATAATAAGTATTTTAGGCTTTTCAGGCAAGTCTGTTAGGCTTAGTGGGCCATATGCAATCTGTCGGACCTCCTCACTTCTGTCCTTGTAGTAGAAGCAGCCATAGACAATTTGTAAACAAATGGGCATGCTTGTATGCCAATAAAACTTTATTTATGGACACTGAAATGTGAATTTCATATAATTTTCACATGTTACAAAATATTATCCTTCTTGATTTTTTTCAATCATTTAAGAATGTAGAAACCATTCTTAGCTCGCAAGCCATATAAAGATAAGTGGCCATAATTTGCTGACCCCTGTCCTAGACGGATTACTAAGTGACAGTTCTAAAGGACCTCTGAGTAGTGTGAAGCTTGGAGAGTAGTCAAAGATGTCACTAATCTGAAGTCACCTCTGGATCTATTAGCAGAGCGGAGAGTGAGGTCTACTTTAGAAACTGGTATTGAGGGGAGTTGAAATAGAAAACAGAAAAGGGAAGAGGGGAGAATCACCTTTGCTTCCTTCCTTGTGTTTCTGCCGTTCTAATTTAAGTGAAGTGATTAGCCAAGTAGCAGAGTGATACAGAGCAATTCAAGTGGTCTTTCTCTGCCCCGGATTGCTTTAACCAGCCTTTTCAGTTCGAGCTGTGATATATGGCATGTGTGACAAAGAGCACAACTCTAAACTTTCTCACCCAGGAGGAGGATCTGAGGCTGGTTCCTCCTCAGCAGGAGTTGGGACTGTGTGATCTACTGCTCTTTATGCTAGCCACGTGGCCGTAATGATTTCAAATACTGGTCCATGGTCCTCGGAACCTAAGATGTTGGCTCTAAAATTTTAATCTTCAAGGTCAAAAGAAAATCTCTCAGATTGCCTTCCTCCCCTGAGTACGGTGCTGAAAGCTGGTTGTCTTTTTTTTTTTTTTAATATTTATTTATTGGGACTTCCTTGGTGGTCCAGTGGTTAAGAATCCACCTTCCATGGGCTTCCCTGCTGGCGCAGTGGTTGAGAGTCCGCCTGCCCATGCAGGGAACACGGGTTCGTGCCCCGGTCCGGGAGGATCCCACATGCTGTGGAGTAGCTGCGCCCGTGAGCCATGGCCGCTGAGCCTGCGCGTCCGGAGCCTGTGCTCTGCAACAGGAGAGGCCACGACAGTGAGAAGCCCGCGTACTGCAAAAAAAAACAAAACAAAACAAACAACAAAAAAAATCAACAACAAATAAGACATTAAGACAATTGAATCACACACACAGCAAATAAAAGCTTGACACTAGGAACCTGCACCTGATTTATCAGAATGGAAGCCACCTAGTATTCCTTACCAAAGTGACTTGACTCTGCAGCAATCCTGCTTTAAATATCACATCAGTGGATAGCTGTAATCTATATGTGCAGTTAAAGCTTTCATCAAAACTACAGATCTACATAGCCAATCTCCTAAATAAGTGCAAAGTAACTTCATCTAAACACTAATGGACAATTAAAGCCAGCTTTCCAAAAAATAATTAATCCTCTCTCCCAAACCCCAAACTGGAACTCCTCTTTGTTCTCTTTAAATTGCAGTATCTATCATAGCATGAGGCACAGCCATCCACTTGTCATTTAAGCCTGATGCCTATAGTCATTCTGTGCTCCACATTTTCACTACAGTTCATTCATGCACAGAGTCCCTTGATCTTTCTTACCACAACTATTACATAATGCCCTAATCACTTTTTGCTGATATCCCTTCAATAACCACAGTGCTTCTAGAGTTGCCTGACTCCATAAAAAAAAAAAAAAAATCCACCTTCCAATGCAGGGGATGCGGGTTTGATCCGTGGTCAGGGAACTAAGATCCCACGTGCTGCGGGGCTCTAGAGCCCACGTGCCACTACCAAGCCCGCGTGCCACAGCTACTGAGCCCATGCTCTCTGGAGCCCATGCGCTGCAGCTAGAAAGAAGCCTGTGTGCCACAATGAAAGATTCCACATACCGCAAGGAAGATCCTGTGTGCCACAACCAAGACCTGATGCAACCAAATAAATAAATAAATATTAAAAATATAAAAATGCAGGCTCTTAGTTGTGGCGTGCAGGATCTAGTTCCCTGGGCCCCCTGCATTGGGAGCACGCAGTCTTAACTGCTGGACCACCAGGGAAGTCCCTGAAACCCATTTTTTTCATTGAAAAACATCATCAGCTTTGTGCTGCCGCCTTGGCTTCACGGACCCTCCAGCTTCCTCCTCTTCCTCCTTGTGGAAGGCAAGTCACTGGGATTTTGTCTCCTCTCCTCATTGTCCTGTGGGCTACCCGCCCCCGCACCGTGATATCTCCCCTAGGGATTGCTTGCTTCCCAGTTGTCACTGCAGTCCCAGCTGGCACAGCTTGTGCCTCACACCAGCATTTTCTCTGACAGTCCTCTTCATCCCAGCCCAGCTGCCTTCCCTGGCCTTGGCCCCTGAAGGATCCCCATCTTCCTAAACCTCTTGCTGCCCATGCTGAGCTCCTCTTAGCATCCCTGCTGGTCCCCTCCCACCTCTTCCTTCATTTGCCCGATGCTCCTCTGCACATTTCTCTTCTCCTCTGGGCCAACACTCTAGAAATAAACCACAGCATCTGAGGGAGAGGCAATGTCATCAGGATCTGATTTAGCAATTCGTATTTTTCCATTTTGCACCATGAAATGTCAAGAATCAACAGTTTGAGGTCTTATTGAACAAGCTGATAACGTTTGTACTTGTTAACCTCCCTTCGCATGGAAATATGGAAGTCTTTTTAAAATTTTCTTTCCGTCTTCAGATTTTCCATCTTTGGCGGGAACTGATTTGCCAAGCCAGGAGGTAGCCCAGGAAGAGTCTCTGTTCCGCAGCAGGTCTTCACACACCATCACTCCCACACCCCCTCCTCCCACAGGTGATTCAGAGCCCACGGTCTTATGGAGAGATTCATTTTCTCAGAAGTTTGGATCCTCAGATCACTTGGAGAAACTACTCAAGATTGATCTGGCAAGTCCACAGTGGACTGTTTATAAAGGAAATGACCACTCTCAGAAGTCACCATCTTCCTCAGAACAAACAGTAGCTCATCTGCTGCCTGAAAATGTGACAGTGTTCCCCAGTACAGTGGCAGTTACTGCTCTGGCCACTCCAAAGCCTGCATCTCTCCCTGCCGCCAACGGTGCAGGGATACCTTCTGTGACTTCTCAGCCTCAGGGGGCCACCTCTGCCCCACCTGTAGCCACGGTCACTAACACGACCACAACTGAGGTTCTGACTTCCATCTTTAGGGCATCGACAGACTCGAAAGGCCCACCAGACACGGTGCCCTTTAGAGACATTTCCAGCTTGACTTTGAACACAGAGGCTGCCCAGGACCCTGCTACATTTCCTTTGTCAAATGTGAATTCTCCCACTACAAATACAACAGCTTCCCAGGAAGATGGGAAGGCCAGCTTTGGTGGGCCCTCCCTGAGCAGTGCTCCAGAAAGGCAGCAGGGCCTCGCATTTGAACAGTGGCTCCTGGTCGGGACCGTGCTCTTTGGGGTTCTGTTCCTCGCCATAGGCCTGGGTCTCTTGGGCAGAACGCTCTTAGAATCCCTCCACAGGGAACGTTACTCGAGGCTTGATTATTTGATCAATGGCATCTATGTTGACATCTAAGGAGGACATTAGATGCTTTTTTTTTTGGCTGTGGGATGTGGGATCTTAGTTCCCCGACCAGGACCAGGGATTGAACCCGTTCCCCCTACAGTGGAAGTGGGGAGCCTTAACCACTGGGCTGCCAGGGAGGTCCCTAGATGTCTCTTTATTCATGTAGTTACTAATAGCCCCTATGCAGCGAGGTTCTGCTGACTTGCTCACCTTCGCAGGATTTTTCAAGTATTTTGAAGACAGACAGAGATGCCTCCTACCGCTTTCTTTTTGTTTGTTCTGCGAAAAGAAGTGGGGGAAAGAAACAAATGGGTGATTTGAAGGATCTGTCTCTAAAATATTAGCTGAAAACAAAGCTCTACCTAAAGCAATAAAGAATAATTGCCACATCAATTGGAAAACGACTGGCTTTTTACAAGGAAAAAGGGTTAGGACTCCTAGGCTCCGATTCATTAATATTTCTGGTTCCAGATAAAGTCAACTGTTTATGGTATTAATTCTAATGGATTTACTTTCCTTTTTATATGAATTCCAATAAAACTTATTCCAGATGTATTTCCTTCCAATTAAATATCTGAATAAATCTTTTGGTACTCAGTAATGTTCTTGCAAGTGACACGTCCAGCTGGATAACTTTAAATTTATTCCCACCAGCAAAATGATTAAATGATGAAAATATGTGTTCTAAGTTAAAATGACAAACCCCCCTTATCCCATCAATGAGCAAAAGAGGTTCCTTTGGGAGAATTCTAGCAGAATATTAGCCTGCATGGAGATGATGATAAGTTCTGATAAATGGCCAGATCTACTTTGGGTCTGCTCTAGTTAACTACTTTTTCAAAAAAAAGAAAAAGAAAAAGTAAAATAGGCATTTTCCAAACTTAAGTGAATTTAAAATGTAACAATATTATTTATATCCTTATCTATACTTGACCAATAGTCAATGTTGGCTTTATTTGGAATAACATTGGAAATAATAGATAGCACTTAAAATTACAGGCATGCCTCATTTTATGGTGCTTCACTTTATCATGCTTCACAGATACTGCACTTTTTACAGATTTAAGGTTTATGGCAGCCCCGCCTCAAGCAGGTCTATTGGTGCCATTTTTCTACAGCATTTTCTCACTTCATGTCTCTGTGTCACATTTTGGTAATTCTTGCAATATTTCAAACTTTTTCATTATCATATTTGTTCCGGGGATCTGTAATCAATGATGTATGTTGTTACCACTAGGAATTACTGAAGGTGCAGATGATGGTTAGCATTTTTTAGCAATATTTTAAAATTAAGGTATATACTATTTTTAGGTAATGCTATTGCACTTAATACTACAGTACAGTGTAAACATGACTTTTATATGTACTGGGAAACAAAAATATTCGTGAGACTCGCTTTCTCGTCATATTCACTTTACTGCAGTGGTCTGGAACCGAACCCGCAATATCTCCGAGGTCTGCCTGTATTATTAAGTGATTAGCATGCTGTAATTTTTATTGATTAGTTATTACAGTATCTGAGAAATGTTTTGAATAACGGGGGTTTGCTGGATAAGTTACAGTGGGGTAACTGGGAATCCAGGAGACCGCCTGGGTCAGTTGACATCTCATCTCTCGGGACTTCAATTTGCTTATTTGCAAATCAAGAGGTTTGGTCCCTGGTGTCATGGGTTTTTAAAGACAAAAATGGGATTCAGGTGAGAATCTATACAGTGAACGCTAGAGGGCAGTAACTGGTTAAAAAGTAGAGCAACGAAGGAAAATGTAGAGACAGAAACAGGCTGTTCTCCTTTTTCCTCCTTCCCTCCTCCTTCCCGTCCCCTCACCTGGGACCACTCCCCCTCCCCCCTGGTTTACACTAAGCTCATAAAGCTCATTAAGAGGAAAGCTGGTCTATTGAAAATACTACTTTTCATGTGTTTTCCAACTTAACAGCTTGACACAAATCTCCAAGGGGTTTACATAAGCTTTAAGTAGGGTGAATAAATAAAACCTTGACTCAGTTTAATTTAACAAGTATTTATTGAATATCCACATGTAGGCCAGAATCAGATTAGTAACTAAGTACCTTGGAATTTTAAAATTTCTCCTCTCTTTGTTAACAGAATTGGATATTGGAAATAGGGCTTTTCCGTGGATGTTTATAAAGGCGTTCTTCTGGAGCTCTCCATCTACCTTGCCGTCTGCAGTCTTTCTTGCAATGGAGAAATTTGATTGGGAGCCCAGATGAGAGATGCTATGGGCCCAAACTCTGGCCATGACCGTGGGGATGTAGATTGTAGGGGAACTGCTGATTTGCGGCGTCCTTCTCAAGGGGAAA
>NW_006797390.1:451171-459199 GCF_000442215.2 Lipotes vexillifer
GAAAGAGTAGCTCTTCTCACACAGCTCTCTGCTTATTACCCCATCACCATGGGTGAGATGCTGCATGGGGCAGTAGAAGGGGGTGAAGCCTGCATCCACTTCCTTTTAAGTACCTTTAAGAGTGATTGGCCTGGCCAACCTTCTAGACAAGGTGAACTGAATTATGAACTTCCTCCTTTGGTTTGTGGGAAGGGAAGGGGACAGCCTAGAACAGGTGAGAAGACTAGGAAGGTCCCTGGGCTCAAAAATATCCTCTCTCTGTATTTCACCAACAAGTTACTCACCTGAGTTAAAAGCTATCCCTAAAAAAGCTAATGACCCCCGAAGGATGACGCCTGTGGCTCATTTACTCTGGAAGAATAGTGCGATGTCCTTGTTTCTCAATTATCCCTGGCCTGAGTGAGGCAGCCTTGAAATCTTTGGCTCCCAGACTGTGATGGACACTGCGGATTCTCCATGCAACAGCCAGCCCAGCTCCACTTTTGCTTCATTTGTTTATAGATTGGAAGTGCCAGATTCTTTCCCAGCTCCTCTTGCAGTTAGGGATGGGCCTGTGACCCAGTTCTAGCTGAAAGGAAACCAACTGCGGCTTGTAGGAAAGATTCTCCTCATTGATAATTGAGGGCTACACAAGGAAGAAAGACTTATTTCCTGCTTGAAATGCCAGTCACGTGAGGACTTGATATTTGGGACTACAGCAGCCTTTCTGCCACCATGAGGGGAGAAATCACTAACAAGCCAAAGATGGCAGAGTGGGATGTGGGATGGGTCTGGTCCTCGCACCAACCTGGAACTGCCCACTTCCAATCTTGTTCTTTGATAATAAATCTCTAATATTTATACCACTTTTAGTCAAGTATTCCATTACTTATTAATAATGCTAGCAAACACTCACAAGGTACTTACACTGTGTGCCAGGCACCCTTTTACGTAGACTAACTCATTTCATTCCTGTAACAACCTCATGAAGAATTTTTATCCTTATTTCGCAGATGAGGAAACTGAGGCACGGAAAGGTTTAACTGACTTGCTGGAGGTCACTTGCCTGAACGATCTGGCTCCAGACTTCCCACACTTACACTCTTATAACAGGACAGATAAGAAGTAACCCAAAAAAGTTTTCAGTAGATCAGATATCTTCTAGATAACAGCTTTCAAATGGTATTGAACCGAGGCATGGAAATGAAGAGATCAGAGGTCTCATTCTAGGGCAGGCTTCTCAGCCGCTGTCATCCTGCCTTCTTGTTTGGTCACTGGCCACCTGTGCCAAAGTGAATGGTCATCCTTTAGTTGGGGCACACCCAAGTAGAGAACCCATCATGTTCTTGCATCTGGATTAATAGTGTCACCAGCCACCCAGTCTCCCCTGTACTGAGCAACTTCAGAGTCATACTCCGCTTTACCCTTGCCTTCCACCTCCACAGCCAGGGTTCACCACGTGTTATCTATTCTCTTTCAATAATGCTTCTCAAAGTTTTATTTATTTATTATTATTAGTTTTTTGGCTACATCGGGTCTTGTGGCGTGCAGGCTCTTCGTTGAGGCATGCGGGCTCTTCATTGTGGTGCATGGGCTTCTCTCTAGTTGTGGCGTGCAGGTTTTCTCTCTCGTGATGCGCGGGCTCCAGGGCCTGTAGGCTCTGTAGTTTGCAGCACGTGGGCTCTCTAGTTGAGGCTCATGAGCTCAGTAGTTGTGGCGCGCAGGCTTAGTTAGCCTGTGGCATGTGGGATCTTAGTTCCCTGACCAGGGATCAAACCTGCATCCCCTGTATTGGAAGGCGGATTCTTTACCACTGGACCACCAGGGAAGTCCCTGCTTCTCAAAGTTAACCCTTCCCACTGCCACCCCCCTTTTGGTCTCCCTAGCCTGTTTCTGCTTACTCTACTCCCAAGTTACACATTCACTCCTTATGACCTCCGCTCCCCTTAAAAGCACAACACACAGAATACATCATGCAATACACCTCTGTGCCCCCCATTACCTGAAGGGGTGATCACCCTGAGTGTAGGCTAACAAGGTTCCCGTGTTCTAGCCCTGACCTAACTGTCCTCCCAGCTTCCTTCCCTCCCACAAAACCTGGGCCGCAGCTAAACACACCTTTGCACTCTTTTTCAAACGTGCCAGGCACTTTCATGAGCCATCCTATTCCCTCTGCTTGTAAATTGCCCTCCTTCACCTGGCAAATTTCCACTCATCTTTCAAGACTCAGCTCAAGCATCACCTCCACTGCAGTCTTCCCAGGGTCTCCCAGGAGAGGTATTCTTCCTCCTGGACTTCTGGCACGGCTCTTGATTTATACCATCAGCAGGACATTTCCCGTGGTCTCTTTGCATGTATCAGTTTATATATTACACCACTGTGTTTGAGAGCAATGCTCCTCTGATTCTCCCATACTCAGTGTGTGCCTGGCACATAGTACACTCGATAAATGATCACGAGTGAATTTTAAAACCTGTTTGTTGAAGTTCAAGCCTTTCAGCAACAGGCAGTAATGTGATCAGCTGGATATGTAACAGCTTCTATATCATGAAGAGAAAATCCAGGCAAGACCCCACTCATATACATTCTTTTAGGAAAATGGAATATAATCCAGGTGCACAATGATGAAGCGTATACTCTTATTTTAATGAAGACCATGTGCTGAGGAATCAGTAGATAAGCAATTTGATTTTTTTAATTTCTCTTCTTAGAGTTAGAGTAGTACAGTTTACTTAGCCTATGGGAAGATGGGCTGACAGAATGGGTTTTTGTTGGTGCTTTTATATTTTCGGTTAATTTTTAAAAATTATTTTATTCAAGTATAGTTGATTTACAGTGTTGTGGAAACCACGAGTCTGTTCTCTGTGTCTGTGAGTCTGTTTCTGTCTCATAGATAAGTTCATTTGTGTCCTGTTTTAGATTTCACATATAAGCGATATCATACGGTATTTGTCTTTCTCTCTGTGACTTACTTCACTTAGTATGGTAATCTCCAGGTCCATCCATGTTGCTGCAAATGGCATCATTTCATTCTTTTTTATGGCTGAGTAGTATATGTACATGTATCGCATCTTCTTTATCCATTCATCTGTTGATGGACATTTAGGATGCTTCCATGTCTTGGCTATTGTGATTAATGCTGCTCTGAACGTAAGGGTGTATGTATATTTTTGAATTATAGTTTTCTCCAGATATATGCCCAGGGGTGGGATTGTTGGATCATATGGCAGCTCTATTTTTAGCTTTTTAAGCAACCTCCATACTGTTTTCCATAGTGACTGCGTTTTTGGTTAATGTTAAGGCAACTTTTAGAGCACTTTTATTGCCAAAATAAGGCCCAGAATCTAAGTTATCTGTCCCAAAATTATGATGTTGGTTAGCAAAAGAGTCAAAACTGAAACCTTCTGATTCAATATTCTTTCCACCAAGCCATCCTACTGTGAGCAGGGCTGTGTCTCTATGGAAATAACGCATCTAATAACATACACACCCAGACATGGGGTGGGAGGTGTTTAATTTTGAGTTTCAATCTCATTGTATATTACGTAATTTATAGTATCTTCAGTAAACATTTGTTTTTCATCTGATCTCCATGAGAGACATCCATTTACATTTAAATATTTGAAAATGAGGACACATAGGACTGGTTAAAGGCTAAATTCTGTTTCAATGACTATATGCAAATACTGTCTTTATCAAGGGCCAACAGCATTACTCTGTAACATTATATTTGTGTTCACCTTTTCATATGGACAGTTTGCCTTCCCAGAAATATTGAAAGTGCCTGGAAGATCCGCACTCCATCTTATACTTCTTTTTATCTGCTAGCATCATTTATTTTATTATTTTTATTATTTTTTGTTTTGCGGTACGCGGGCCTCTCACTGCTGTGGCCTCTCCCGTTGCGGAGCACAGGCTCCAGACACGCAGGCTCAGCGGCCATGGCTTACGGGCCCAGCCGCTCCGTGGCATGTGGGATCTTCCCGGACCGGGGCATGAACCTGTGTCCCCTGCATCGGCAGGCGGACTCTCAACCACTGCACCACCAGGGAAGCCCTAGCATCATTTATTGTTTGCCACCTGTGGCTGGCACTCATGCCTAATTTTTTTCTCACCTAGTGCTAATTACGGTGCAGGAAGGATACGAAAGATACAGCTCAGAGCACGGAAGGTCTGGCCCAGCCTCGATCTCTGCCTCTCCATCCTTGCTTTGTGCCTGTGACAACTCCTGCTGGCCCTGCATTGAATAGGTTATCAGTAAACATGTTAGTTGAAACATTTTCTAGACTTCTAAACTCTAAGGTTTGGGGCCTTTGTTTCATGGGATGAAAGGAAGCCTGAACAAGCCAGGCAAGAATTATAAAAGCTAGGAGTGGTGGGCCCTCGTGTGGGTGCAGCCCATGCTGCGTGTCATCCCTCCGGTTCTTACTCTCCCCTCTCTTTCCAACACCTCCCTCAGCCCCTCAGGCCCTGAGACCTGCATTCCCCTCCAGCCTCCCCTCTGCCTTCGGAGCCTTGGCTCCAGTGAGAAATGGGGAGAAAAACAGAATGGGCAGCCTCTGATAAGCTGCCTGTCTCCTCATAGACTTGGCCTGTTCTCACATCACTGAAAGCTCACTCCCATCATCAGAGGAAAAAGAAAACCCTTACCAGACATCACAACACATACCTACCTGATCACACACATGTGCAGACCTTTTATGCATGTTTGTTTGTTTGTTTATTATTGTTTATGTTTGTTTATTTATTATTTTTGGCCACACCTCACAGCATGTGGGATCTCAGTTCCCTGACCAGAGATCGAACCCCTGCTCCCTGCAGTGGAAGCACGGAGTCTTAACCGCTGGACCACCAGGGAAGTCCCTTTATGCATGTTTATACATAATAACCTGGAAAAAAAACACCCCAAACTGAAGAAATCTAAAGGATAATGTAAAAGAACTAGAATTTGGAGCCAGCATATAAGGTCAGAAGTGAGGGAGAGGGAGTGAGGGTGCGTAGGTGCACCCTCAGCCAGTGTCCCTAACAAATCACTAGGATGTTCCTCGCTGGGCGGATCAGGTTCAGTGGCACACAGGCCAAACGCTGCTGCCACACAGCCTACTTTTTGAATGCCCTGGGATGGAGAGCAACAGGGGCAGCTGCATTTTTGCAGCCAGCAAGGAGCTACAGAGAATCATCCAGTCCCTCCTGCCTCTGCCTTCCAGACAGGGCTTCTTGTAACTCAAGTCAGGTTCTGTGCATCTTGGCTTTCTTCTCATCCCCTTCAGTCAGCATCACCAGCAATCTTCAGACTTGAAGAAGGGTGGAGACCAAAATCTGCTCTCTTTAAAAAAAAGGAAAGCCCTTGCCTTAGGAGTACTTTGTCCAGCGTGGGCAGGTTACACTGTCCCCACCATGTCACCCCACCCAGCCACAGTAACACAACATACCCCTGGCTGGATTTATGACCTCCCTTTCTCCCCCCCCTTGCCGGGGACAGAAAAAGGCCACAGTTTTGAGAAAAACAAGTATCAAGGGTTGATGTGTGTGCTGAACTTTAAAATGCTAAATGACGGTGAAAAATATTTTGGAAAAGAAACGATCTTCAAAATTGTGCTACATAGTAAAGTTAATGGAGCCCATATGGCGTCTACTAAAACTTAGAAAAACAAACTAAAAACAATACTTTAGCGCCTGCCAGGCTGAAATGTGATCTACTTCTTAATATTCACTCAACCCAGAGTAAAATGCTTTAAAATGGTAATGATTCCAAAGTGAAGGCCAGAGCTCAGTGGATAAACAACAGACCTCAGACAACACGGGGGTTTCTGTTCTCATCCCAGCTCCGGGCAGATCGGGCAAATGGCTTAATCTCCTGGTTCCTTCTCAATTTTCTCAGCTCTAAAATGGGGATAGTAGGACTTCACAAGGGGTTTCCAAGGCACACTAAAATGATTGTCAAGCACTTTACAAATGTTTAATAACTGGTGCTTTTTTCATAACGGGGCTTTGTAACATCCTTCATTATTCATTCGGTGGTGTGGAAACAAACGCGGAGGAGTCAAATGAGCACAGAGGCTATGTATTCGGAGCTTGCTGCAGTGAGGGCGTCAGCCACCGTCACTTGCATCAGGCAGAGACTCAGCCCCGAGAGGGGAGTGAGGAAGCTTCATAATGAAAAAAAGGGAAGGCTTGGGGTGTGCCCGGGTCGGGGGTCGTTTGCATGGGGAAGGTGGAGGCGGGCTACCAAGAATCGGGGCGTCCTCTGTGGTTTGGGGGGGGGGCATATTTGGCTTTCTCAGGTTGATCCTGGCTGGAAAGGGGCTCCTGAGTTGGAAGCCGAGTGGTCTGACTTCCCCAGCTGGTTGCAGCAGGAGCTGTGAGTCAGAGTTCTACTGTAATATATGGTTTGGCGTTGTCTGTTTGTACGTTCAATCTTCCCAGTGGAAAATAAAAAGGTGAGAGGGGTCTGACCACCCCAGAACAAAACTAGGCACCTGCCTGGTAGCCTAGGGAATAACTTGGACTTTTTGCACCTTTTGATCACTTTTTGAAGCGGCAGATTTAGAAGATAGACTGATGAACCAACAATTTCACTCTGCGGAATCAATGGGCACTACCGCTGGGCGAGTGGTGACGCTAGTAGTCCCCGCAAAATGCCCCAGGGGCCTGAGACGAGTCACGCAACCTCCCAGGGCTTCAGTTTCCTTGTGAAAAGGCGGAGGATTCCTTTCTGTGGAGTCTATCTCATCGTTGGGTTTTGAGAATAAGTGGCTTCATGTTTGTAAAAAGAACCCTATAAAGCAGGTATTTAAAACTCTATAAAGGAGGTATTTTATAAGGCATTTTACAAGTTTGAGAGGGAAGATTGTGGCTTAAGCCTTTGAAGTTTCACCCAGTGGGCTGGAGTCTTGAAAATTTTCCATGTGTCCCATGGGGAGACAGGCTGACTCTCCCTCAGACTCCTCACCTTTCCCACCTCTGCCTCCAGGAAGGCTGCTTCGTCCTCACACCTCTGCACCTCCATCTTCCATCTTTGTGAACAGGGTCACTAGAAATGAGAATTTCTTTAGTCCCCTGCAGGAAAGTTGAATGCTTGACTTGTACCTCTCACTGATTCACCCATTTGTCCAAAAAGAATGGGTTTCTTATTGTTATTTTTAAATGAAGTAATAAATATTTTTTAAATTTCTCATTTCTAATTTCTAATATAGTAAATATTGATATAACCAATATAAACAAAATCTCTGTAGGTCTTCAACAATAGTTCAGAGAACAAAGGTGTCCTGAGACTAAAAACCGATTAACCACTGCTTTAGATAATCTTACCATTTGTGGCACCCAATGATTCTACATCTAGGATTCCTTTCTAAGGACATAGAATTGCACATAAAAATTAATGCACAGTATGTTCATTGCAGCACTTTGATCAGTGGAATCAGTCTAGGTCTCTGAATATGATTAGTTAAATAATTCATAGTACATTTATAAGGTAGAATATTATAAAGCTGGTGAACATACTTTCAAAGAATTTTAATGATACAAATAACTAATTTTCAACAAAGGTGCCAAGAAGATACAATGGGAAAAGGGCTGTCTCTTCAATAAGTGGTGTTGGAAAAACTGGATATCCACATGCAAAGGAATGAAATTGGACCCTCATCTTACACTGTGCATGAAAATCAACACAAAATGGATTAAAGACTTAAACTTAAGACCTGAAACCATAAAACTCCTAGAAGAAAACACAGGCAGTAAACTCTTTGACGTCACTCTTAGCAATATCCTTTTAGATCTGTCTCCTCAGGCAAGGGCAACAAAAGCAAAAATAAACAAGTGGGACTACATCAAACTAAAAAGCTTTTGCACAGCAAAGGGCACCATCAACAAAATGCAAAGGCAGCCTACTGAATGGGAAAATAATATTTGCAAATGATATATCCAATACGGGGTTAATATCCAAAATATTCAAAGAACTCATACGACTCAAAATTTTAAAAATAAGCTATTGGGCTTCCCTGGTGGCGCAGTGGTTGAGAGTCCGCCTGCCGATGCAGGGGACACGGG
>NW_006797390.1:459340-489252 GCF_000442215.2 Lipotes vexillifer
AAAAAAAAAAAAAAAAAAAAGCGATTAGACTGAAAATTGGGCAGAGAACCTGAACAGACATTTTTCCCAAGAAGATATACAGATGACCAGCGGGCACCTGAAAAGATGCTCAATATCACTAATTAGGGAAATGCAAATCAAAACTGCAAAGAGATATCAGCTCACACCAGTTAGGAAGTCTGTTATCGAAAAGACAAGAGATAGATGCTGGCGGGGATGTAGAGAAAAGGGGACCCTTTTACACTGTTGGTAGGAATGTAAACTGGTACAGCCACTATGGAAACCAGTGTGGAAGTTCCTCAAAAAATTAAAAATAAAACTACCATATGATCTAGCAATTCCACTTCTGTGTCTATCCAAAGGAAATGAAATCATTGTCTTGAAGAGATATCTGTACTCCCATGTTCATTACAGCATTATTTCCAATAGCCAAGATATGGAAACAAATGTCCATCAACAGATGGGTGGATAAAGAAGATGTGTTTTCTATGTATCTATGTATCTATCTATCATCTATCTATCTATCTATCTATCTATCTACAATAAAGTATTATATAGACGTAGAAAAGAAGGAAATCCTGCTATTTGCAACAACGTGGATGAAACTGGAGGATATTAGGCTTAGTGAAATAAGCCAGATAGAGAAAGACAAATACTGTACCGTATCATTTATATATGGAACCTTAAAAAAAAAAAAAGGGTTGAACTCATAGAAACAGGGTAGAATGCTAGTTGCCAGGAGTTGGGGGAATTGGGACAACAGGGAGATGTTGGTCAAAGGGTACAAATTTGAGGGAATTCCCTGGCAATCCAGTGGTTAGTACTTTGTGCTTCCACTGCAGGAGGCATGGGTTCGATCCCTGGTCTAGGAACTAAGATCCCACAAGCCGTGTTGTGTGACCAAAAAAGAAGGAGCGGGGTACAAATTTCAGTTAGTAAGATGGATACATTCTGAAGATCTAATGCACAGCACAGTGACTATAATTAATAATGTTTGTACCCTTGAAATTTGCTACGACAGTAGATCTTAAGCATTCTCACACACATACAAAAAGGTAACTGTGAAGTGATGGATGTGTAAACGAACTTGATTATAGTAATAATTTCACAATGCATATCTATATGAAATCATCACATTGCACTTTTTTTTTTTTTTTTTTTTTTTTGCGGTACGCGGGCCTCTCACTGTTGTGGCCTCTCCCGTTGCGGAGCACAGGCTCCGGACGCGCAGGCTCAGCGGCCATGGCTCACGGGCCCAGCCGCTCCGCGGCATGTGGGATCTTCCTGGACCAGGGCACGAACCCGTGTCCCCTGCATCGGCAGGTGGACTCTCAACCACTGTGCCATCAGGGAAGCCCACATTGCACATTTTATTTTTTTTAATTAATTAATTTATTTTTTGGCTGCATTGGGTCTTCATTGCTGCGTGCAGGCTTTCTCTAGTTATGGCGAGTGGGGCTACTCTTCATTGTGGTGCTCAGGCTTCTCACTGCAGTGGCTTCTTTTGTTGCAGAGCACAGGCTCTAGGTGCATGGGCTTCAGTAGTTGTGGCACATGGGCTCAGTAGTTGTGGCTCTCGGGCTTTAGAGCACAGGCTCAGTAGTTGTGGCACGTGGGCTCAGTAGTTGTGGCTCTTGGGCTTTAGAGCACAGGCTCAGTAGTTGTGGCACATGGGCTTAGTTGCTCCATGGCACGTGGGATCTTCCCGGACCAGGGCTCAAATTCATGTCCCCTGCATTGGCAGGCGGATTCTTAACCACTGCACCACCAGGGAAGTCCTACATTTTAAATATATTATAATTTTATTTGTAATATCCCTCAATAAATCTAGGAAAAACTCATTTTAATGACACGTGTAAATGCTAGCAGGATAATATTAAATGAAATATGAAACTGTATTAGGTATAATCCTGATTTTGTATATATGTGGGTTTATATGTGTGAAAAAGCTTAAAGAAAATTTACCAAATACACCAAACTGTTCACAGTGATTATCCATCTTTGGGTCATTGGACTTTGGGTGATTTTGTTTCATTATATTTATCGGTATTTTACAAATTTCTATAAAAAACTAAAATATTATGTTTATAATTAGAAAAACACAAAAGTTATTTTTTAAAACACTTATAACACCACATTTATATTTTTCATACAGAAGCCTCTAAGCCTCCCAAAGGACAGGGCTCCACAATTTACATTTTTTGGAGAAGAAGCATTTGCTACAGCACTTATAAGCGTGAAAACATGTAAACCACTGCCTAAATATCCAATCATGTGCCTGGAGTCTAAAAAAGTCATCTCTTTCATAAAACACCTCTTTTATAATCTACCACGGGATAAGCCAGAAATCAGGCATACCAGTGGGAACAGGCAGAGGCCACTGACCTCAATATAGGTGCATGGCTAAGGTCATAGGCTTTGGAGAAAATGCCAAGATGAAAAGATAAGCCTAAGGGGAAAAGACAGATGGACTCTCACTTTTATAAGCCAAGTCCCTGTAGAATCTGAGAGTCAGCCCGAGCTGGGGTGGGGCAGGCCATGGCAGGTGATTGGAGGAAGGCCAAAGAGGACATTGGCAACAAGGAGATATGGCAGCAGGGCCTCAGGCATCAATCCCAGGGGCTGGAACTTGTGGGTGATCTGAGGCTTTAAGGACCCAGAGGTGCAGTTCCCCAGTTCGAGGGGCTGTGGATAAAAGTGGGAAAACCTCAGTTTCAGAGATACATCTGAAAGACCTAGCTCAGACACACCCAGTTCAGCCAAGTGACCTGGTGCTAATTTCTACTTCACAGTTATGGTGGGGATTAGATGAAATATGATAGGTGAAATATTCAGCACAGAACCTACATAGTACAACTAAATCTAAGTCACTTTACCATTTATATTTATTATTGTTGTTGTTCTTGCTTTCTTGACTCTCATAAAATGGGGTTTGGGCATATGTGGGAAAGAATCAGGGATCCTCAGGCGACACTTTGCCTAATGGACCAAGCCTAGACATTCTTCATTAAAGACCACCCAGGTGGTCTCCAGACCTGCAGGAGCCTAAGTCAAGGGGAATTCATAGTGACACGCTGATTATTTGATCTTCTCACCTGGAGCATCAATGCCTTATCTGCAACACACCTGTATATACACCCTGTAAAATGAAGCTTTACTGCCTTTATTAGTGTGTCTCTGGAATAGGAGGGAGCCACAGCAGTGTTCACTTTCTTCTTTTAAGCCTTAAGTTGTAAAGTTGACAAACATTATGCAATTTTTGATTAAGAAACAGAATTACACATTATAGATTATGAATCATACCTTAATCCAATTGACTATGCCTTATGTAACCCATTTGAAACTTTTTTTGGGGGTTATAAATGTTTACCTCCAAATTTCCAACATTATAAGATAGAAACAAAGAAAAAAAAGGGAGCTTCCCCTCCTGACTTCTATGCCCTTCACTCAAAGTTAAGAAAATATGCCCACACCTTTTGCTGTTACCTATATTGGATCCTGCATTCCCAGCCTTGTTTACTTATAGCTCCAAACTCAACTCCATCCAAATCCAGAACTAAAACAGGACTTAGGCAGCTAGTAATTGCTGTTTGGGACCAGTGTATGAAATTTAAGCCCTAGCACAATTAGAAAAACTATAGTAATTATTTTTCATTTTTTTCCCCCTGCCCAGCATCCCTCCTGCTTCTTTTGGTAACACTATCCTATTTTTTCTGGTGGGTATGGGGGGGTCGGAGGGTTGGGGGCAGGGGAGGTCAATGCCTCCTGGGCTCCACGTAGTGGTGGTGGAACTCTAGCGTGCTCTGCTTGTGAAACAGAAGCCTTTTCAGACTCCAGATGTATGACTGGATGTTTAAGCAGTGGCTGTACCGACCATGTCCTGAGATTCTGATTCAACTGGGACAGGGGCATCATTATTTTTTAAGTTTCCTAGGCGGTCATAGTGTGCAGAAGACAGGTGGAGATCCACCAGACCAGGGCAAGCAAGCCATGACAGTGGGGACCCTGAGATCTCCTATCTCTCACCAACTCAAGGGACTCTCCTTCTGCCTGCCCTTTCTCTGTCTTCTCCCTCATGAATTTCCATCTGGTTTATCCATATTACAAAGTGTAGAGTTGTGCTTTAAAGTTATACAGAATTAATATTTTTAGTTTAGTTTTTTTTCATTAATTAATTAATTTATTTTTGCTGTGTTGGTTCTTAGTTTCTGTGCGAGGGCTTTCTCTAGTTGTGGCAAGCGGGGGCAACTCTTTATCGCGGTGCGTGGGCCTCTCACTATCGCGGCCTCTCTTGTTGTGGAGCACAGGCTCCAGATGCGCAGGCTCAGTAATTGCGGCTCATGGGCCCAGCTGCTTTGCGGCATGCGGGACCTGCCCAGACCGGGGCACGAACCCGTGTCCCCTGCATCGGCAGGCGGACTCTCAACCACTGCGCCACCAGGGAAGCCCTCTGGTGATCTTTTTAAAACCAAAAATATTAGCTATGGCCACTGAGCCTGCGCGTCCAGAGCCTGTGCTCCGCAACGGGACAGGCCACAACAGTGAGAGGCTCACGTACCGCATAAAAAAAAAAAAAAAAAAAAAAAAATCACCAGAGTTGGTGGATCACTTGTGACACTTTTATTCTCAGACCCGACTGCAGGGTTTGTGTCATCCTAAACAGACTCTACAGTTCCCAAGCATGACACACTTGGGTTAACAGAAAGGTTATTCTGCCAGTTTTGTGAGAAGACTAGTGATGAGAAGCAGCAAAGGCAGTTTGGAGGCTGTTTCTAGGTGAGCACATTCTGCTAGGAAATCTCTCTCCTAAAGTAGAAAGAGACCTGAGACCCAATAAGATTAAAACGAGCCTGTGAGTGTGTAAAAGGACAAACTCTTCGACTTTTGGAGCCACCTGGAAACTAGAATTCTAATTCAGATACTGATGTAGGATTCCTATGGCCCAGGTATTAGCTATACCTCTGTCTCCAAAATGCATATTTTAAATTCTTTAAATCAAGACTTTACAAATATAACAGACAAATGGATTTGTTTGAGCCGGTGCTCTGGGATGCAAACCATGCCCAGTTTACCCTCACAGAGGTTCCTGTGTAACAAACTATAACATGATACTTTCTGTGGTACATCATTCAATATCTCCCTGGCAGCAGCAGCTAGAAATTACTGCTTACACACTTCACCCTCACTGATCCATGGGCTACCGAGACACAGGGTAGAAAACATTTAATTCCATGTACTGAGGCTCGCCTTCCACCTGCTTTCTACTTCAGCGACAGGGACACCTGTCATAAACCCAGTCTGGGTTCTCTGGACGAGCTACAGTTTATATTGGTGAAATCTGAAGGGACTTCTGTGGCAGTTTTCCTCACTTCATTCATCTATTTATCAAGCAGTGATTGAGCAATGTCTCTGTGTCAGGGGTTGCGGTGATTCAAACACAATTAATGTGCAAGCAATTACAACAAATTGTGCCACACGTAACCCTAGAGGGATGACCAAAACTGTACAGAGAGACAGTTTTCTTAGAAAATGTAAGACCTTTATAAAAAAAACAAAAAACACGGGAAGTTATGTTCAAGTTGGGTCTTGAAGAGTATAGGGGAGTTTCCCTAAGAGAAAAGTGGAGTACGGTACTCCAGGCTGAAAGAATACTATGTACAAAGGCATAGGAGTAAAAAAAAAAACAGCAGGGCAACTTTGAGAATAGTGAGAAATTCAGTATCACTAGAGCAATGGGTATGTAGGAATAAAATTGTACGTGAGACTAGCAAGGTAGTTTTTGGGAAGGGTTTTTGTAAGCCTTGCTTGAGAGTTTAGATTTTACCCTATGAATGCACAAAATAAAGTCATTATTTCCAAGCGTGGCACATTTTTGTTAGAAAAGAAAATCTGCCAGGCGTGTAAGAAAAAGACTAGGGGTGAGAGGCAGAAAAGTCAGCTTCAAGACTCCAGAGCTGTGATTCTCAGCCAGGGGAGATTTTTGCCCCCTCTGCAGGGGACAGTTGTCAGTGTCTGGAGACATGTTTTCTTTCACGACCAGGGCTATATAGTGGTGGGTAGAGGTCAAGGGTGCTGCTAACATCTTATAATGTAGAGGACAGCCCCCTGCAACACCAGTAAAGAATCATCCCGAGAATTCCCTGGTTGTCCAGTGGTTAGGACACTGAGCTTTCACTGCCAAGGGCCTGGGTTCAATCCCTGGTCAGAGAGCTAAGATCCTGCAAGCAGTGTGGTGCCACCAAGAAAAAAAACAATCATCTAGCCCAAAATGACAACAGTGCCAAAGCTGAGAAACCCTGACCTAGGGTGTAGCAGACAGTTTCTGCTTTTGGTTGCTGAATGTATATCCCCTGTTCTTCTTTGGAAAAGCAACTTGATTTTTCATGTTCCCTTTTCTCTAAAAAACCACGTGCTACAGGGGAAGCCGACATTTACATTCCAGTCTGCAGGAAGAGCAAAGAGAGAGTTCACTGCCAGCAGTTTTTTTGTCCTTAAGGAGGTGATCTAAAACTTGTACACATCACTTTCCCTCCCACCCCATTGACCTGAACTCCATCATATGGTCACGTCAAGGGGAGAGAGAAACTGGGAAGTGGCCAAAAACTGGGGCAAGTGGTGGTTCTGCTAAGACGAAAAAGGGAAGTGTGGACACTGAGGGATAATTATCATCTCTGTCACATCCAGATTTTTTTTTTTTTTTTTTGGGCCGTGCCACTCGGCATGCGAGTGGCAGCACAGAGTCTTAACCACTGGACTGTCAGGGAAGTCCCTCTGTCACACCTAGATTGATTTGTGTTTGGTCCAGGGCCATGACTTGGTATAGGCCCATGAGATATAAAAATATATGAAAAAGATATTTTCTAGGAACTTCTGGGAAAGAAGCTAGGAAAATTCAAATCAACCTAAAAATAACTTAAGAGTGTCCTGATATTTTTCCTTAATCTTATTAGATCTCTTCCTCCAAACTGCATTTTTATTTCTCTCCATTTCCACACTGCCCTATTTCTATCACATTCTCCCTATCATGATGGATTGGTACTAGGCATTCCCTTCCTTCTTTTTCTCTCTAGCCCCCGAAAATAGTCACTTATGAAGTCAAAGCTCTGTTCTCTAACATCCCTCTTTTTTTAAAAACAACTTTGAGGGCTTCCCTGGTGGCGCAGTGGTTGAGAGTCCGCCTGCCGATGCAGGGGAGGCGGGTTCGTGCCCTGGTCTGGGAGGATCCCATGTGCCGCGGAGCGGCTGGGCCCGTGAGCCATGGCCGCTGGGCCTGCGCGTCCGGAGCCTGTGCTTCGCAACGGGAAAGGCCACAACAGTGAGAGGCCCGCATACCGCAAAAAAAAAAAAAAAAAAAAAACTTTGACATATATTTCACAAGCCATACAATTCACCCATTTAAAGTGGGTAATTCTATGGTTTTTCATATATTCACAGATCTGTGCAACCATCACCACAGTCAGTTTTATTTATTTATTTATTTATTTGGCTGCATCAGGTCTTAGTTGCGGCACATGGGATCTTTGTTGCGGCACGTGGGATCTTTGTTGCGGCGCGCGGGCTCTAGAGCCTGTGGGCTTAGTTACAGCATGTGGGATTTTAGCTCCCCGACCAGGGATTGAACACGCGTCCCCTGCATTGGAAGGCGGATTCTTAACCACTGGACCACCAAGGAAGTCCCTACCACAGTCAGTTTTAAAACATTTTCATCGTCTCCAGATGAAATCCCATACCCTTTGGCTATCACCTCCATATACCCCCATCACCTTCAGCCTTAAGTAACCACTAATTTACTTTCAATCTCTATAGATCTCTCTGTTCCAGACATTTCATATGAATGGAATCCTGTAAAATACAGTCTTTTGTGACTGGCTTCTTTCACTTCACGTAATGGTTTCAAGATTCATCCATGATGTAACATGTATCAGTAATTCATTCCTCCTTATGGTTGAATAATATTTCATTTATGGACAGACCACATTTTGCTTATCCATTGGCCAGTTGGTAGACATTTGGGTTGTTTCCACTTTCTGTCTATTATGAATAATGTTACTATAAACATTTGTGTGCTAGTTTTTAATTGGACATATATTTTCATTTCTCTTGGGATTATACTTGGGAGTGGAATTGCTGGGTCATATGGTGACTCTACATTTAAACATTTCAGGAACTGCCAGACTGTTTTACAAAGAAGATGCACCATCTTACATACCCACCAGCAGGGTATGAGGGCTCTGATTTCTCCATATCTTTGCCAACACTTGTTATTACCTGACTTTTTTATTCTAGCCATCTTCTAATTGTTACCAAGTCAATTGGTAACATGACGTGTGACCTGCTGGCCACATGACAGGCCAATAGGTCAAGAGATGAATTATTGGGGCAAGGAATAGCAACTTTATTTGGAAAGCCAGCAGACAGAGAAGATGGTGGCCTACAGTCCCAAAGAATCATCTTACCCAACTTAAGAGTTCAGGCTTCTTTTATACTAAAAGGGGAGGGGTTGTGGCTGGTTGTTTCAGACTTCTTGGTGCCGGAATCCTTTGTTCTTGCAGCTGTCCACTTAGGTCTGGACACAATGTTTCTATAAACCTGCAACAAGACAATTGTTATTTTCTGTTCTGCAACTTTTTATCTCTATATGAAAGGGAAAGTGTTACACCTTTAAAGGTCAGAGCCTTGAGACTGGGCTATCATGTATATTTCAGGTTATAGCCAGCATTCTTTTATAAAAGGTGCAGAGCCAGCATGACTAAGCACATGCAACAGAGCAAAAGATACAATATGGAGTCACGTTTATTCTTCTCTGTTACATTATGTCTCTTGCTTTCATCTCTTCCATAGAGGCACCAAGCTCTCAACTGACCCATTGGTTCCCGATTCCAAACCTCTTCTAGCACTACCAACCTGTGTATTTTTCTGTCACAATGAGCACCTGGCTTACGCCTGTCTTCCTGGTCTTGTCCTGTAGAGACAATGAGAGACCCATCAGGCAATATGCGGGTGATTGTCTACTCCAGACAAATCCAGTCTTCCAGTCCTCCCCACACATACTGAGTTGGGGAACATTAAAATATCATGACTGCACACTGATGGTTGGGGAACATTAAAATATCATGACTGCACACTGATGGTGGGAATGTAATATGGTATAACCATTGTAGAAAACAGTGTGATGGTCCCTCAAAAAATTAAAAATAGAATTACGATAAGATGCAACAATTCTACTTCTGAGTATATACCTGTGATGGTTAATTTTATGTGTCAACTTGACTGGGTCACAGGATGCCCAGGTGTCTGGTTAAACATTATTGCTGGGTGCGTCAGTGAGGGTGTTTCTGGAAGAGAGTAGCATTTGAACAGGTGAACTGAATAAAGCATATTACCCTTCCCAGTGTGGATGGCACCATCCAATCTGCTGAGGGCCTGAACAGAACAAAAGGTGGAGGAACAGAGAATTCTCTGTCTCTGTCTGACTACTGAGCAGGGATATCTGTCTTTTGCTCTCAGGATGGGGCTTACACTCTGGCGCTCCATTCTCAGGCCTTCCGACTTGGACTAGAACTGAACTGCCAGCTTTCTTGGGTCTTCAGCTGGCAGGCGGCAGATCATAGGCCTTCTCAGCTTCCATAATTGCATGAGCCAGTTCCCTGTAATAGTCTCTCTCTCTGTCTCTCTCTCTGTCTCTCTCTCTCTCTCCCTCTCTCTACGGATCTATCTATCTCCTATTGTTTCTCTGGAGAACTGTAATACAATACAGAAAATAATTGAAAGCAGGAGCTCGAACAGATATTTGTACACTGATGTTCATAGCAGCGTTATTCACAATAACCAAAAGGTAGAAACAACTCAAGTGCCCATCAGATGAGTGGATAAATGAAATGTGGTATATACATTTGGAATAGAATATTATTCAGCCTTAAAAAAAGAAGGAAAATCTGACACACGCTACAACGTGAATGAGCCTTGAGGATGTTATGCTGAGTGAAATAAGTCAGTGACAAAAAGGCAAACTGTATGCTTCCATTTACGTGAGATCCATAGTAGTCAAATTCACAGAAGCAGAAAGTGGAATGGAGGTTATTAGGGGCTGGAAGAAGGAGGAATTGGGAGTCACTGTTTAATGGGAGCAAAGTTTCAGTTTGAGGAGAAGTTCCCAGATGGTGATGAGTGTTGTGAAATAATGTAAATGTACTCAATGCCACTGAATCATACACTTAAAAATAGTCAGGATGGTAAATTTTATGTCATGTGTATTTTCCTACAATGTAAAGCATGTTAAATCATGTTTGCAAATACATGCACAATGGGGTATTATTGGGCCATAAAAAAGCATAAGCACTGACACATGCTACAACATGGATGAACCTGAAAACGTTCTGCTAAGTGAAAGAAGCCAGACACGAAAGGTCATATTTTATGGTTCCACTTCTATGAAATGTCCAGAATGGGTAAATCCGTAGAGACAGCATGCAGACTGATGGCTGCCAGAGTCTGAGGGAGAAGAGGAAATGGGGAGAAATTGCTTAATGAATGCAGAGTTTTATTCTGGAGTGATGGGAATGTTTCGGAACTAGATAGAGGCTGTGACTGCACAACGTGTGAATGTCCTAAATGCCACTGAATTGTTCACCTAAAATAACTAATTATGTGTTCTGTGAATTTCATCTTAATACATTAAAAAATCTGTATATATATATCTGTATAAATATATTATATATTATTATTTTATTATATAAATATATCTATAGATGTAGATACAGATATCATGACTAATACCTGCTTCCTCCTTGACATCAAGCACTGTGGCTGCTCTCTAGAGCATGACCCCAATTTTATTCCCCTGAGGAGGGGGCTGGCTACTTACCTGACCCTCTGCTCTCCTTTCTTAGATACTGACCTTTTTTTTTTCCTTCTCTCCATTCCCCATGCCTCTTACACTGTCATTACTATGGCCCACAGTGCTCCAGGGGAACCTGGCCCCTGCCTAACCCTCTGAGCTCTTTCCTACCACCCTCCCCTTTACTTACTGTCCTGTGTCGACACTGGCCTTGAGCTTGAACAGGCCACATCTGCTGCCCCCTCAGTGTTAGCGCTTGCTGTGCCCTCAGCCTGCATTATGCGTGCCCTGGGTATTTATCTGCTTTACCTTCCCTTCATTTCAGTCTCCTCTCTAGTGTCACCTCCCAAGAGGAGCATTTTGTAATCATTCTGCCTACATTTTAAGTATTATCCACCGTCATTCTCTGTCTCATTTCTTTGCCTTTCCCCCCCTCCTTCCTAGCAGTTATCATATTTGCTTCGGATCTTTCTAAAATAAAGGATATAGTTGAAGGTCCTTTATTCCATCTTCCCCCAATCATTCCCTTTTCCTCCTTTACCAAAGGAAACCACTATCATAACTCTGCTCTCTCTGACTTCACATATTCATCTACTCATGATTTTATACTTCTATTACATATATATGTAGGCATAGATAACATACAGCAATTGTCTTTTCTGTTTCTTTTAAACGTTTTTATACTGTTATGTATTTCTCTACAATACACACACACACTTATATAGATACACACACTTCTTATATAGATACACAGTTCGTTCATTTTAACGGATGCTCTGTATTCTATCAAATGAAAATACCTTAACTTATCTAGCCCTTTATCAGGTTCCCCCCCAATCTACTGTGAACAATTCTGCACGACAGTATCCATGCATGTCCTTTTGTACACACGTTGGAAGAGTTTCTGTAGGGTGGAAGCCTGGAAGTGGCGATGCTGGTCACATGGCATGAGGGGTGTTTTCCATTTGCCCCTCAGATCCACTCTCTCCTCCACAGAAAGCTGACCTCTGTGGGCTACATCAATGAATTCCCTTTCCCTACTGGCTTCCTGTTGGATAGTTGGCCAGCGGGAGGTACCATCAGGAAAGCAGGGGGGTGAGGAGAAGAATGAGATCTGGGCATTTATCCTCCTGGCTCCCATCCTGCTGGGTCTCTGTGGATTGGCTGCATTTCTCTCCCTAAGGCTCCCTAAGGCTGCTGCTGCCCCTTGGCTCCTGGGATCTGGTGGCACTCCTCTCTTTACCTCTTCAGGCCTAAGCGTTGCAATGAAGTTCCCCAAACTCCCCACTATTGCTACCCTTGTTGCTTTTTAAAGTTTCAATTAACCCTACCCATGTTTTTGTAAATAGTCCTTGTATTAAACTTTCCTCAGTGACCCAGGCTGAGAGCACATTTTTCTTGCCAAGATGCTGACCAGTACCTATGAGATGTGCATTTTCACCTTTACTAGATGCTGACCAATCAAACTAACCTTCCAATCTCAATTTCTTCCAGGGAACTGGTTGATGAAATCTTAGATATTTTCTAACTCTGCTAAAATATGACTTCCTTACTTTTCACCATCTGAAAATCTCTCCAGTCAGATTGGCCCATTCACTAGTCCCTGAATCTGCTTTTGCTCTTGGGTCTTCCTTGAGTAGAATACTCTTCTTGCTTCTATTTCCTGTGAAGGAATCTTACCTACTTCATGAAATCGTGAGAGAGCTAGTGCCTATGAATTCCTAGCACTTACTGTCCTTATCACTCAGTTGGCACTCTGCTTCTCAAAATTTCTTGTGTGGTTGTTTTCCATTATGAACTGTTAATTAGCTTTGCCTACGCATATGTCAAATGTTTTCAACTACGCTATATTTCTCTTAAATGTAACTGACTTTGAGCTCTGTTTTTTGTATTCACCCATATTACCTAAGTGCTGTGTACAGAGAGGTGCTCAGTTAGGATTTTAATGAATCAATAAATGAATTAACTGCACTAATATCGCTAATCAAGTATTGGTAATAACATGCAATCTGGTGACTTGAAATCCTTTCTGAAGTTCTAGATAGGTATAATTTTCATTTTTCCTGCTTGTCTCATTTATTCTTATGTTAAATGTATCCTGTTAAGTGGCCTGTGTGTCTTGGTTCTGAGAAATACACATTTTGGTAGTGAATGAATTAATGCCTATAAGTTTACCGTAGATATAAAACTTCCATTAAAATTAAAATATTCATATTTTCATAAAAAAAAAATTTCTTAGCAGTGAAAATGACAGTGATACCCAAGTAAATTAATAGGGATCAAGGGCCTCCATTCTCCACCCACTTCTGGGTGAAAATCTGAGGTTCCTTTATCAGCTTTGAAGGATCTCTTAACATCTGCAGACATCCTAAGGGAAATAGGCACAAATAAATAGATCCATGCTATTTTTAACTCCAATGGGAAAAAAAAAACTAGGAGAGATTAGGTTTCTGTATGTGAAAACAGGAAGAGAAATGTTTCTCAGAAGTCTACCTAAGCAAAGAAAAAAAAAGTTAGTCCTTAACCTCATTCACAGCCACCCCAAATACAATGATAACAACCACCCATTTCTACCTAACATATGCCCAGGGCCCCAAATATGCTGGATCTTATGACTTTCAAAATACTTTTTTCTCTTCCTTTCCTTTGACTTAGGGCTTTAAGCCTTTTTTTTTTTTTTTTTTTCCTTAAATGAATCTGTGATGAACACTTCAATTGCATTTGTAAGCAAATACTTAGGTTTCCTAGAGGTCAGGATGCATTACGCTGCAAGTAACAGTTTAGATCCTTGCTACTCAAAATGTGGTCCTTGGAGCATCACTTGGGCATTTGATAGAACTGCAGAAGCCAGGCTCCAGCCCAGTCCTACTAAATCAGAGCCTGCATTTTAACAAGACCCCCAGGTGACTCATGTGCACATTAAAGTTTGAAAAGCACTAGCTCAGACCAAACAGGGGTTTATTTATTTATTATTTTATTTTTGCGGTACGCGGGGCTCTCACCGCCGTGGGCTCTCCCGTTGCAGAGCACAGGCTCCGGACGCGCAGGCTCAGAGGCCATGGCTCACAGGCCCAGCCGCTCCGCGGCACGCGGGATCCTCCCAGACCTGGGCACGGACCCGCGCCCCCTGCATCGGCAGGCGGACTCCCAACCACTGCGCCACCAGGGAAGCCCCAAACAGGGGTTTATTATAACAGACGTCTGGAGATAGACCATTCTGGAGTTTGTTAATTCACTTGCAAAATGATGTTGTTGATAATCCACGTGCTTTCCAGCTTTCTGCTTTGACATCTTCCATGTGTTGGCTTTTGTCCTCGGATGTAACCTTTCATTGTAATATAATGGTTGCTGCAGCTCCATCACATCCTCATCAAACTATATTCAAAGCAGGAAAAGTAATCTCTCCTCGTGCTTGTTTTTTTCTAAAGAAGAAAAATATTTCTTAGGAGCCCCCCACCACACTTCTCCTTTGTTTCATTGGCCAGAACAGAGCTAATCACTGGTAGTGGGCATAGGGATTAATAAGTTGGCTTAAATCAATCATGGTTTATCCCCCCCAGAAGTAAGAGCAGCTTATCTGACCTGGACACTTGAACCAAATTGAGGTTCTATCATCAAGACGCATTAATCTCTGTCCGGTAAGTACAAACCAATTATATTACGTAGGAAGCAAGTAGCATTAGTAGGGAGAAGCAAAATGTGTTAATGAAGGGATGGGAGGCCTATGGGAAAAGTTCTAAACATAGAACTTTTTCTTATAAATACTGAGAAGTGGTCAATAATATCAAGTCTGTGTCACATGACAAGTTTGACAAACAACAACTGAATCTGGTGATCATAAAGTTACAAACAATGTTGATGAACATTAAAGTGGTGGATGGGGGTAGGAGAAAGATTACAGGACATTAAAGAGAGAATGAAGGGTGAGGGAATAAAAATAGTCAATGTAAACAATTTAAAAAGTTTGCAAGAGGGAGTTCCCTGGTGGCCAAGTGGTTAGGATTCCGGGCTTTCACGGCTGTGGCCCAGGTTCAATCCCTTGCTCAGGGAACTGAGATCCTGCAACTTGCACAGCATGGCCAAAAAAAAGAAAAAAAAAAAAAAGAAAGAAAAGTTTGCAAGGAAAAGAAAGAGGAATAGAGTGATGGTTAAGAAGTAACTCTATCAGGGGAAAGGGTTCTTGTCTTTTCCCTGCTCCCTCAACCCCCATAGCACAGATCTGAGAAGGTCGAGAGGAAAGTGAGTCTGTGAAAGAAGAATGAGAGAGGTTGTTAGCAAAGACAGAGGTAAGTCTTGGGTCACAGGGGACCTTGCTGGCCTCGGTGAAAGGACAGGCAAGATCTTCTGTTGAGGAGAGAGATGTGGTATGGGTGCTAGGATGGTGGACTTCATGGCCTTGTCCCCAGGTTGACAGCACCTCCTGGGGACTTAGAAGTGCAAATTCTCTGGCCACACTTCAGACCCACTGAATCAGAATCTCTGGGGATGGGCCTCAGCCATCTGTGTGTTAACAAGCTCCTCCGCGGGTGATTCTGATGCAAGTTTGAGAACCGCCATGCCAGGGAATTGTTTATACAGTACCTGCCTGTATGCATGCCCCTGCAGCGAAACTATTTGAGATTTTCCTGTCAGGAAATGTTTCCCTCTTTGTTCTTCACTGCTCACTCCAGCCAGGTATATCTGTGGGTTCAGGTAGACACACTCTGAGGTGCTTCTGGCCCTGAGGAGGGTGTGTAGAACTCTGGGTAGACTAGGAGGTCTTCCGTGTAGTTTCTATTCTGCCTGGGCTGGTTACCCACATTTCCTTTATTCCTGCTCAGGCTCTTCTTGAGTTCACAGAAAAAAGCCATGTTAAGTCATGTTAACGTTTGTTTCAGTTCCATTAATGACTCTCTGTTGCTAAACCATTAAAGTCTGTACCCCTGAGCATGGAAGGCCAAGGCTTCTGTAGCCTAACCTCTGCCCACTTCTTGAGCTGTCTACCTTGCTGCCCTGAGGGAGACCTCTTCTCTTTGGCAAGAAGTATGTAGAAGGGAATTGAGAAAAATTCTTACAGAGTTCTAGTATCATCTGATCTGCTCACAGACATTTATTACCTGCCTACTATATGCTCGGAACTCTACCAGGGATAGGGATAAAAAAATGCTTTACAAAGGAGTAGAAAAGATTCCGGAAGAGATGACTAAAGAAACAGATGATTTAAATACAGTAAATTTAAATGCTATGATAAAGGTATGTGTGGGGTGATGTGGAAGCACAAAGACAGGACGCTTAAGTCAAGGAAGGTCTCCTAGAGAAATCGGTACCTACACTTCAGAATATAGTCTTGAAGGAAAAGTAGGAAGCAGCTAAGAAAAAAAGGTAGAGGCTTGTGTTATGACAAAAGGAATAGCATAACCAAAGATAGGGTGTAAAAACAGGGGAGCAGAGGCTGGACGCAGAGATTCCCTGAAGCCAGAGTGGAGAGCAGCAGATCAGAGAGCTGGAGAGGAAGATAGAGGGTGACCAACCATCGGGCTTTCCCCAGAACCATCCCAGTTTTAGCACTGAAAGCCCCCCGTCCCTCACTTCTAGGCAAACCAGGAGGGAAGCCAGAATGCAGAAGGTCCTATGTGCCATGGAAAGGAGTACATACTTGATCATCAGGGTGGCAGAGGCACTGAAGGCAACAGGATATATTTGGGAACATCTTACAGGGCTGCAAGAGCAAGAGAGGGGCCCAAGTGGGCTAACCCTCCACAGGGAAGGGAAGGCAAAGTCAGGTCTCCGGGCTTTTGCTGTCCCACACAAGTGGGAAAATCAACACACATACAAAAAACATTGTTAAAGAGGGAGGAAGGAAAGGCAGGAAGGCAAGGAGGGAGCCTAAGACTTGAATTCTGGAGTGAACATGTTCATTGTTTCCACTTACTCAGATGTGCTTAGTGAGCTTCAGCTTCCACATCTGTGAAATGGGATAGTACTTACCTCCTTGGTTTGTTTTGATGATCAAACAAGAGAGTGTGTGTGGAAAAGCTTGGTAAGCTATAAAGCACTATATGAGTATTACTAATAGGACTATTATCACACTCAAAATGTACCCAACCACATCAACTCTGAGAGTGTGATTTTGGTTGTAATTGCATCACGTTGCTTCCTGCTGTTCACCAGCACTGAGTCACCATCAACAGCTCCTGTGTGTCGGCTGGTTTGAGGGCGGTTGAGAGTTGCTGGGGAGAATTGCTAAGGGAGAGGCAGTCTAGATTCTTCCTGTTCTTCCTCCAACCTCAAGCCCGGTTCAGTGAGATTAAAAAAGCAAGAGTGGAATTCTAAAAGATACATGTACCCCAATGTTAATAGCAGCGCTATTTACAATAGCCAAGACATGGAAGCGTCCTAAGTGTCCACCAACAGATGAACGGATAAAGAAGATGTGGTAAATATATACACAATGAAATATTACTCAGCCATAAAAAAGCATGAAAATTTTGCCATTTGCAGCAACATGGATGGACTTGGAGGCTATTATGCTAAGTGAAATAAGTCAGACAGAGAAAGACAAATACTGTAGGATACACTTACATGTGAAATCTAAAAAATACAACCAACTAGTGAATATAACAAAAAAGAAGCAGGCCCACAGATACAGAGAACAAACTACTGGTTACCAGTGGGGAGAGGGAAGGTGGGAGGGGAAATATAGGGGTAGGGGGTTAAGATGTACAAACTATTTGGTATAAAATAAGCTACAAGGATATATTGTACAACATGGGGAATATAGCCAGTATTTTAAAATAACTATAAATCGAGTATAACCTTTAAAAATTGTGACAATGGGACGAAGCTCACACTTCTTGATCTGACCCCACTCACCTCTCCGGGTTCTCTTTAGTCCTTCCCCTGTGTACTACATTTCAACCACTGCCACCTGCTAACCATGGCAGAATGTGTCCTGGTCTCTTCTCGCTTGTGCCATCCCTTTCCATGACTTTCCTCCTTGACTTCCAATATGGGCTCAGATGCTACCTTGGTTTCCCCAGGCAAAGTCAATCAGTGAGGCTGTATGACCTTGGGTGATCTCCTGGTACAGGGGAGGGTATATAATGCTGGGTAGCAGCTGAGAGCATTGGGTTTGCAGGCACTCTGGCTTTTACATCCAGATCAGCCACCTGCTTCTTTGGGCTAAGGCACAAGAGATACACTCGAGTGGGTTGTAAAGACCATAGATTCTGGAGCCAGATGACCTGGTGGCAGGACCTTGGACCAAACTCTCAGTCTCTCAGTATCCACATATGTAAAATGGGGATGATGATATCAGTACCCATATCATAGGGCAGTCATGGGGATAACATGAGCTCATATGTAAAAGACACCAAGAATAGCGCCTGACATGTACTTGTTAGCTCTTGTTATTAATTTCATGCTTTCGTCTTTGTGAAATGGGAATACTACTCACTGGAGAGAGCTGGTATGAGAATTACTCAAGATAAGCAGATGTGCTTGGCTTAGAGAAGGTACTCGATAAATCTGTTACTTACCCTTTTCATTCTTGCCATTTGTATTATAATTTTTTTACTTAAAGATATTTCAACCACTAAAATCTCTTAGCTCCTCCAGGGAAGAGAGAGAGTCATCCATCTTTGTGTTCTCAGCATCTGACACACTCTAGGTGCTCAAGAAATGCTTGGCAAATGAATTGATAAAAAGATAGTCACGGGGAAACTCAAAAGGGCTTTAACTGCCTCTCAGCAATATCCTGAAAGGTCACAAAATAGGAACTTAATCCCTAAAAAATCCGTGTCTTTATAAATCTGTGTGCAATTCATAGTTTGAATATTAGTTTTTAATTGTGTTCTGTGTTTGTGTTTCTTGGTATTTTTCCCCTCCCTCGTCTTTTCTGTATTCATCTTGGGCAGGGTTTCTCAATCCTGGCACTAAAAATCCTTTGTTGCAGAGACTGTCCTGTGATTGCAGGACGTTTAGCAACGTCCCTGGCCTCCACCCACGAAATGCCAGTAGCACCTCCCACCCCTAGTTTTGACAACCTACAGTGTCACTAGGCAGTGCTAAAACTTTTGGGGAGGGGGCAGAATCTACCCCCTTTCCCCACTATTGAGGACCACTAATTCAGGAATCTGCTTAAACAGTTTCAGATACAGCAAATTTGGGTAGGACTGATTGTTTTTCTCTTTATCTCCAACGGAAAAATCTGGCTCCTATGCCTCCAAATTGAATAGATTCTAACAATGGTGAAGGAGAATTTCTTCTTCCCTGATGGCAGAATTCCTCCCCATTCTCACTCTCAGAAGTGGCACAGAGGCTGGGAAGAGGTTGGGACCACATTTTATTTACCTAGACGTATACCCCCCAGATAGCAAGTGCATATTTCTTTCTCTTCATTTTGTGGGAAAACTGAAAGAATGCAGTGTTTTACAATTCAGATTAAAGCGAAAAGCACATCAAGCTGTCTGATTTTCTGGGAGCCAGAAGAGGGAGAGGGGCTTCATTCTGTAATAGGTGGAGAAAAAGACTTTTCAGCATCAGAAGAACTTTTGACAGCGTGAAAGAAAAATGTGTATGTTGAGAAAGAACTTGAATGCTAAAGACATATTGTTACTATAAATCCTTGAATCTGAGACACAATTCATAATGCAGCTTTACTAATTGTGCAATTATAAACCTATTTAAGCTGGGAAATTTGTTATCAGGTGACTCATACATGTGGGGAAATCCAGTTCATCTGTGCCAAAGATGAAAGAAAGCGATTAGGTATTTAAATGTTGAGATTTTATTCAGTCTTGTAAATGAATTGCAGTAATCTTGGATGAGGAGAAAAGTAAGAAGGTAGTTACTCATCACGTTAAAAAATGTTAAAGGGCTCTTTGGATTTAAATAATAAAGCCTTATATTTATAACACATTTATCTTTCAAATAGCATAAGTACTTTTATTTCTTTTTTATTTTGAAACATTCAAAAAGTTTTTTGTAAAACAAGTTCAGTACAGTGCAAAGAACGTTTTGTCCTTAACCATTTGAGAGAAGTATGGATCTGATGCCCCATCATCCCCAAATACTTTTTAGTGTTATTTCCTATGACTAAGACCTCTTTCCTACTTAATCACAATGCAACCATTAAAATCAGAAAATTAACGTTGATACATGACTGTCTAATCCTCAGGTTCCACTCAAGTTTTGCCAGTTGTCTCAAAATGTTTTCTAGCAACAAGATATGGTTCAGAATCACACATGACATTGAGTTGTGTCTCTCCCATCTCCCATATAAATCTCTTACACATCTAATCCTGTCTTGGTGACTGCTTCTCAGTAGACATGAACTAGTACATCTGCTTGTTGGACAGAGCTAGGGAATACACACACACACGCACACACACACTTACAGCCATGTTTATTTCTATATCTATCCACATATATTGAGAACCATGAGTTCATAATAATACATTCAATACTAATACAGCATCAGAGGGTCCATTCTAGTTTTCTCTGTTTCTGTGTTTGTAACTCTTTGTAATTGTTAAGCTTCTCGGATGTGTAGATTTATGTATTTTAACAAACACAAGAAGCTTTGGATTATTATTTCTTTAAATATTTTGCCTCTTCCTCACTCTCTCCTCTCCTCCTGGGACTCCTATTATGTGTATGTTGGTACACTTAATGGTGTCCCACAGGTCTCATAGTCTGTTCATTTTCCTTCATGTTGTTTTCTTTCTGCTCCTCAGACTTGATAATTTCGATTGACCTATCTTCAAATTCAGTGATTCTTCTGCCTGCTCGTATCTGCTGCTGAATTCTCCTAGTGAAATTTTCACTTCAGTCATTGTAGTTTTAGCTCCAGAATTTTTATTTGGCTCCTTTTTAAATAATTTTTCTCTCTTTATTGACATGCTGTATTGGTTGAGGCACTGTTCTCCTGGTTTCCTTTAGCCTTTTGTCCATGGTTTCCTTTAGCTCTTGAATATATTTAAGGCAGTTGATTTAAAGTATTTGTCCAGTAAGTCCAATGTCTATGCTTCCTCAAAGATAGTTTCTGTTAATTTCTTTATTTTCCCCTGTAAATAGTCCATGCTTTCTTGTTTCTTTATATGCCTCATGATTATTTTTTTGAAAACCAGACATTTAAAATATGAGGTAACTTTGGAAATCAAATTCTCCTCTTTCCCAGGATTTGTTGTTGTTGGTTGCTGTGGGCTGTAGTTGTTTGTTTAGTGACTTTCCTAAACTACTTTTGTAAAGATCATATTCTTTTTTTTTTTTTTTACAGTATGCGGGCCTCTCACTGTTGTGGCCTCTCCCGTTGCGGAGCACAGGCTCCGGACGCGCAGGCTCAGCGGCCATGGCTCACGGGCCCAGCCGCTCCGCGGCATGTGGGATCTTCCTGGACCGGGGCACGAACCTGTGTCCCCTCATCGACAGGCAGACTCTCAACCACTGCGCCATCAGGGAAGCTCAAGATCATATTCTTTGTCTTGTGTAGTCTCTGAACTCTCTGTAGTCTCTCTGTGTATTGCCGCCAGTGCTTCAGTGCTTAGTCAGGCCATTTATCACTTGGCTTTAGCCTTCACTCCTGCTTGTGCTAAGGCTGGAGATCAGCCAGAGGTGAAAGCGTATGGTCTTTTCAGGTCTTTTCTGAGGATGTGTCCTGCCCTGAGCATGTGCATAGCTTTCTCGATTCCCCTGAATGCACAGGAGCTTTTCAAAACCTTATTTCCTAAGTCTACCAATCCTCAGCTTTTCCTCCCAGGTTTCTACATGTCTGTGGTTTGTCCCAACTGCCTTTCCACGTTTTTGAAGAATGTCCTCCAGACAGCCACTTCTGCACTCTTAGAGGGTCCTGAGTTGGGTGATACAAAGGCAAACCCCTTGCTTCAGTCCTTCAGGGAGACCCCAAACAGGCTAAAACATACGAACACAATCCCCTGGGAACAAGGTCCCCTCTGCTCTCTCCAGATCAAGGAACGCACTCTGGGAACCCTGGCTGCTGTTTTCTAGAGTGCTTCTGCCCCAGGGAGGCAAGGTTGGGCAAGGGTAAGGTCAAGCATGACAAACCTCCTCTACCATGTTTCAGTGGCCCTCCTCCTGACAAAGCATTTGCTTGGTTGCTGTAAACCCTAGACTATCTTCTAGAGTTCTGATAAAGTTGATTCTGACAGTTTCTGCCAGGTTTTTTCAGTATGTCTGGGAAGAGACAGGACCCTAACAGAACTAGTCCACCATTTTCATTGACTTGGGCATCAATACAGCTCCCTTGTATTTATAACTCCTCCTCCAACAGTTAGAAACCCAGCGTCCCCTATCCTTAATGTGTTTACTTACTTGATCAATTCCTCTGTATGTAACCAGTGTTCTAACTCCACCATCATCCCCTCCCTGGCATGGACACCCTTCTCTCTGCTCTGGCTCTGGTTCCCTACGGCAGGGTACCCTCTACTGCAGATGTCCGCTCCTGCAGGGGCTAAGTGTTTATTGTTCCTGTTTTAACTTCATTAGTTTTATTGGGAGTTTATATAGCTGATGTTGAAATAAGAAAAACTATTACTAGAAACAAAGTATAATTCTTTTCAAATTATAATGAATTCTTCTTATGCATCCCCTGCAATACTCTCATGCTGTAGCTGGGAACAAATATTATTTCCATTCTGTGATGGGAAAATAGAGGCAAGAAGGCCACCGTTCACGGTACCCACCAAATTTATGGTAACCGGTTGCAGCAGGACCCTCTCTGATGTTGGGGAATTCTTTGTCAGCTCCCTCGTCCACTCCTTCAGCAGCTTTTCCAAATCTTCATCACTTTCCTGAAGCCCCCACTATATTCTTTCTTACTTCACTCTGAACAGATTAACTTTGCTTTTTGTTTATTAATAAAATAAAGGCAAACAAACATAAATTTCTTTCAGTTTTGGCCTCCCATATACCCTCTCCCCCAAACCTATTAACAGCTACCAGGGGAAGATTTGGTTTTGTGGTGCCTGAGCAGATTCAATTGGAGAAGGGGGAACTTTAAAAAAAAAACAAATACAAAAAAGACCTTACTTTTGCAAATTTTGTAAAAACACATGACCATATTAAATCATTGCCAGGGTCCCTCCTAGGGCCTCTGGAAGAAGCCTGTAGAAAAGGGGGGTGGGAGAAAGGGAGCTGGAACTTCAGCAGCCCTAGAGAGGCACACTCATTCTCTTCTCGCCCAGAAATGGCAGACCCCCCTCCTCTCCCTTCCTGTCTCCCTCTCCCTCCCCCTCCCATCCAAGACTCATGCACCCTGCCAGGTTCCAGATCTTCTGGGAAGCCTCCAATTCACTCCTTTTTCCTCCTTCTTTATTGGATCACCCACTTCAGGTTATAAATGTGACTGTGTTCCTCTCAAACTGAAAAACAAAGTAACCAATCAACCCTAACCATGTCAACCCCTAAATTCCTCCATCTCCAAATTCCTTTCTAGCCACCCAATTGCTCTCTTGCCTTTAACAACAAAATTCTGGGAAAACCACTGGCCTCCCTCCCTGTTTCCTATTCATTTCTCAATTCACTTCACTCTTGCTTTGGCTCTCATAACTCACTGAAATTGCCTTGGCTAAAGTCATCAATGACTATTTTGTTCACTTTATTAGTGATTTTTTTTAAAAAACAGGTATTTGAATTTAAAAAGTAAGGATCCTCAAGCATCTCAAATAGTAAAGTGTCAAAAGTAGAATTAAGTGCCCATTACCTCTGCTAAGTACACACCTCTGAATGTCCACTCTTTTTTTAAAAAAAAAACACATTTATTTGGCCGCACTGGGTCTTAGCTCCGGCATGCGGGATCTAGTTCCCTGACCAGGGATTGAACCTGGGCCCCCTTGCACTGGGAGCGCAGAGTCTTAACCACTGGATCACCAGGGAAGTCCCTGAATGTTCACTCTTAACAATTTCATGTTTACCATCCATACTTTTTGCTTTGTCCATCTAAATCTAAAACAAACACATATGCAACTACATAGGATTTCTGTCTCTCTTTCTCTTCTCTCTCTTTCACCCTCCCTTCATTCCTTCTTTTCTTCTGAACAAAAATTCCATCACATTGAGAATTCTATTCTCTAACCTGCTCTTCAGTTAACCATATATCACAGCTACACTTTCAAACCAATAGATATAAACCTATAGAATTCTTTCTGACAGTTGTATAGTATTCCACAATAAGGATATACTCTTGTTGATTCAACTATTCCCTACTGAAGTGCACTTAGGTTCTTTTGCCTAGGTTGAATCACATAAAACTGCCATTTTTTATAGGCTTGTTTTTTTGTTTTGTTTGTTTTCTATTACATACAGTGTTATAGTAAATATCTATATATGCGTATCTCTATAAACTTTTCTTTGTGCCGATAAATTCCAAGAAGTGGGACTCTAGTTTAAATGGTGTGTGTATTTTACTCCCAGATTGCTTTCCTAAAATGTTGGCATAATGTATGTTCCCATCAATGACCTTTTGGGAAGTTATATGTCACAATGGCCTCTTTTCAGTGCTTCTCTTAGCAGACTTCACAGTACACTGTATAGTCGGCCCTCAAGGGTGGATTCTAGGATCCCTCGGTTACCAAAATATGGGGATACTCAAGTCCCTTATATAAAGTGGTGTAGTACTGTCAGCCCTCCGTGACTGCGGGTTCTGCATCCTCCATCCGATCCGGGGTTGGTTGAATCTGTGGATGTGGAACCGCAGATACAGAAGGCCGACTGCATTTTGCTATTATTATTATTATTATTTTTGATGTGGATCATTTTAGAAGTCTTTATTGAATTTGTTACAATATTGCTTCTGTTCTATGTTTTGGTTTTTTGGCCGAGAGGCATGTGGGATCTTAGCTCTCAGATCGGGGATAGAACCCGCACCCCCTGCATTGGAAGGTGAAGTCTTAACCACTGGACCACCAGGGAAGTCCCTGTATTTGCCTTTTTTTTTTTTTTTTTTTTTTGCTGTACGCGGGCCTCTCACTGCTGTGGCCTCTCCCGTTGCGGAGCACAGGCTCCGGACGCGCAGGGCCAGCGGCCATGGCTCACGGGCCCAGCCGCTCCGCGGCACATGGGATCTTCCCGGACCGGGGCACGAACCCGCATCCCCTGCATCGGCAGGCGGACTCTCAACCACTGCACCACCAGGGAAGCCCTATTTGCCATTATTGACGCACCTTCTCTCCTGGCAGCACTTTCAGCCAGTTTTCCCCTCACCTCTTTTTGTCTCTTCCCCTAGCCTCTCTTCTGTTTGTTCCTAGGTTCTTGTATACCACATGGTTCTGCCATGGCTCACTTTTCTAGTCACACTAAATGTTTTGTTCTCTCCTTAGGCAAGTTTATGGTTTCAGCTATCATCTCTACCCTCAGCCTGCCAATAGAGGTGACCCCAAGGTGACTTCACCTGAATTGAAAAAAGGATTTCCCTTCCTGAAGATGCCTTACTATCATCGTCCAGAAAATTGTGCTAATAACTATTCAATCACTATTTAGTATTCTACAGTATGTCCCCTGGATTGTGTGGTGTAAGAAGCTCCACAATCATCACTGATGACTGTGTTTTCCATTCCTCTCCTGAGTCCAAACTTCTATGTCAAAATGGTCTCCTGGAGGGTGTGCAGAAAAGGGAACCCTCCTACACTGTTGGTGGGAATGTAAATTGGTGCAGCCACTATGGAGAACAGTATGGAGGTTCCTTATAAAACTAAAAATAGAGCTACTATATGATCCTGCAATCCTATTCCTGGGCATATATCCAGAGAAAACCGTAATTCAAAACGATACATGCACCCCAATGTTCACTGCAGCACTATTTACAATAGCCAAGACATAGAAGCAAGCCTAAATGTCCATTGACAGACGAATGGATAAAGAAGATGTGGCACATATATACAATGGAATATTACTCAGCCGTCAAAAAGAACAAACTAATGCCATTTGCATCAACATAGATGGACCTAGTAATTGTCATACTGAGTGAAGTGAGTCAGAAAAAGACATATCATATGACATTGCTTATATGTGGAATCTAAAGAAAAGGTACAAATGAACTTATCTACGAAACAGAAATAGAGTCACAGATATAGAAAACAAACTTACGGTTACCAAGGGGAAAGCGGGGGAGGGATAAATTGGGAGATTGGGATTGACATATACATACTCCTATATATAAACTAGATAACTAATAAGGACCTACTGTATAGCACAGGGAACTCTACTCAATACTCTGTAATGGCCTATATGGGAAAATAATCTAAAAAAGAGTGGATATATGTATAACTGATCACTTTGCTGTACAGCAGAAACTAACACAACACTGTAAATCAACTACACTCCAATAGAAATAAAAAAAACAAAAACAAAAACCAAACAATCAAACAAAATGGTCTCCTGGATAGCAGCAGCTTGGTGATTTACAGACCCTGCCAATACAAAAGACCCATTGTTGAACTTATCATCTGTCCCCCTTGGAATGCTCCTTATGCATTTTTTTTTCTTAGTAAATGAGACTCCCGTTCACTGGGGTGCATATTTTAGAAACCTGGAAATTCATCATAGACTACTTCCCTCTCTCTCCAAATTCACATCCGTTAGGTTACCACATCCTGCTGTTTCTATCTCATATTCCTGAAATCCACCATCTTTTTTTCAATCCCCCGTGCTGCTGTCCTGACCATCTCTTTCATAGACTAAAAATAACTTCCTCACTGGTGTTCCTACTTTTTGCTTTGCCTCCATTCTCTTATCCACACTGTTGCCAGAGAAATTATTTAACATGCAAATCAGTTCTCTCCATGAGAAAAATCCTTCAACGTCCACTGTCAAGAGGTGAAAATCTAAACTTCTTAGCACGACTTAAAAAGCTCTTTATTATCCAATACCTACTTAACGGTCTTGCCTCATTTCTCGATATTCTCTGAAAGTGCCCTATGCTTCAGATATATGGATCTACTTTCAAATCCCCAACATGCCAAGCTCTCTCTCTAATAATTCAGTGCCTTTGCACCTGCTCCCCTTCTGCCTGGAATTCCTTGTCACTCGTGTTGGCCTGACAAACTCCGACTTAAATTTCAAGACTCAGCTGTAGGGTTATTTTCCCTTCTTTAAATTGTTCAGGCAGACTTAAGTGCTTCTGTACTTGAATTCCTTGTTGATATGGCACAAACGTGCACTCCAGCAATTTTAACATTTTATTTGTTTTATTAATTAGAGTTTCCAAACCAGGTTGTAAGCTTCTAGAGGGTAGGGATTATATGATTAATCTCATCTTTGCATACCCAGCACTTTACACCGGGACTGGCACTGAGTATTTTTAACAGGCACTTGAATGCACGTGAAACAAATTAAGTAGTAAGAACAGCATCCTGGCTGAGCTTAAGCTTAAACTATAGATTTTCACATAAGTACCTTTAAAGAAATTGCAAAAAATATATAATACATTAAAGGAAATTTAAGAACAGAAAACTAAAGTAAATCTCATATTATTTCACCATCCTAATCCCTGTTTTAGTGTATTTACTTTCGGTCTTTTCTCAAATATGCGATATTTATATATATATATATATGTTTTTGTTTATACATGTATATATATATTTATATTTTACATAGCTGTAATTAAAATGTACATGCACTTTTATATGTTTTTAAGCTTAATGGACTGTAAGCGTTTTCCAACACTGTTTCATAGTCCTCCAAATTATCATTTTTCCAGGATTGCATATCTCATTTCCCTGCTTCAGTTGATAGCCTCAAAGCGGCTTAGGTTATACCCAGTTTTCTATTATAAATACAAAAAGATCCAGGTTTTGTGGAACTTGAAATTTACACGATTTTGAGTCATGTTTTCAGAAAAAGAATACAAAATTATCTTATTTTTGCAAATAGGACCATGTGAACACATCGTTAGGGCCTCTCCCCAGGCTTTGGAAGCGGCCTGTGAAAGTCGGGGTGGGGGGAGTCCTGAAGATTAATTTTTATTGGCTTCACAGTTCTATCTCCAACTAGAAATAATCCTGGAATAAACATTTTGAGCATGAATTTTTTCCCCTCTTTTCCATTCTCTTCAAAGGATTCCAAGTTACTATGACACCACCTTGCAGCAGTTGGGAAAGGAAATGGTTATTTATTGAGCACCTATTATATAGTGAGAAGTTTGTATATATTTTAAAATTTAATTCCTACCACAAACCTGAAGGAGGTATTATCCCCATTTTACAGATGAGAAAACTGAGGTGCAGTGCACTTAAATATCACACCCAAAGTTACACATCTAGTAACTGGCAGGGTTTTGGAGCCTACCGGTCTTATTCCAAAGCTCATGCCTTCCCATTACATCGTGTTGTCTCCACAGCCTCACAGCTTCGAGGTAATATTCTCTAGGCTACTGCTGAAAACCTAGTTCTCAGTTACCTGTTTTGAGGAGGACAGAATACAAAACTTGCAGAGTCCTGACATGTTTCTTGGAAGAAGGTAATTTAAATCAATGATGGGCAGACTTTCACAGGTGAGTTTAGGAGAAAGTGATTTGGCTCTTTCTGCCCTTCCGCTTACAGACACCTATCGCCTTGGTTCCGTGTGCATTTCTCGGAAGGAGCAGAGCGTCTGCAGTCGGAAGACCTGGGTTGGGTTTCGACCTGCTATGCTCTACCTGAGTGGCCTTGGGTAAGTCATTGAACTCCTCAGCTTCTCATTTTCCTCTCTGCACTAAGGATACTAAGTGACACAACCTTCCTTACCCCAGGGTAGCTGTGAGTGTCAAATCTGATCATGTGTGCTCAGCACTTGGTGAACTCCAATGTTACTAAGATACCAGTACCAATGCGGGAGTAGCTCCAGCTCCGCACCCATCTGACCCCAGGTAAGGGCATGTGACAGCTGGGCAGATTGCACCTAATGGCTCCTTTCCATTAACTCTTGGTGGCTTGCCCTCCTCCCTCCCCACCTCCCCCTTCACCCCACACTGAAGCTGCCATGTGATTCCAGGGGCGTGTGGGTTGTTACTCCTGAATGCCCAGTGCACGGAGAGCAGCCCGCAAAGGCTATACAAAATCAGAGTCTGAGATTCCGATGAATTCTTTCCTCAAGCTGAAAACGGATAGTCAAGACATGCCCAACATTCATCATTAAACGCGGTTTGTAAAATCCCGAAGACAGTTCTGACCGATTGTCCCTTTGCTCTGTCTTAGGTGCTGACGCATTTATCCTGGAATTTTATCTGCCAGTTTAGAAATCTTTAGTCCTTGTTGGACTTAATTGAGGGGGCAGTCTGTAGTTCTGGGAAACGAGGAGAAAAAATTTAAAAATCTCCGTTTTGTGTTGGCGTTTGAACACCCTTCTGGTGTTCAAACCATATCTACGTTGAAAGTCGGTGGACGCAGCATTAATTTTTATTTGCCTTAAAAAAAAATAGATGCTTAAACCAATTTCCAACCCTGGGACTAAGCTCATCACCCGCGTTGGGACCCGCGAGGCTCCCCGAGCGTGGACCTGCGGCTTCGCCGGCCCCGGCCCGCCGTCCCCCGCCGCCCCGGCCCAGGTGGCGGCCGGCAAGGCCCGGGAGCCCCACCTGGCTCTGCCGGCAGCGGCCGCACAAAGACCCGCGCAGGCGGCGGCCGAGCCGAGCCGCAGAAAGTAGTCCCGACCACGCCGTCTTCGATGTTGTTCGACGTCGCTTCACGCCCTCCGCGGGGAGGGACGAAGGGGCCGGCCCGGGAAAGAATCCCATTGGAATGCGCCGCTGGGCGGCCTTTCCCCTCCCGCCCGCCTCTGGTCGCCCCGCAGGTCTCCCGGGGTCTTCCAGCCGAGGCCGTGCGCACGGCCCCCTCTCCTTTCCTGGAGTGCCAGGGAGGCGGCGCCGAGGGAGGGGGCTCGCCCGCGCGCAGGGAGACCTCGGCGGCGACTCGTGCAGGCGGCGGGAGGTATATCCCTGCGCCGCTGCGTGAGAGGAAGAGGCTGAATGAGGAGCTGCGCGGGGGAAGCGGGGCGCCGGGGGAGGAGGCGGCGGCATGGAAGCAGACGCTGGCGTCGCGCGAGCCCCGGGCGGAGCGGCGCGATAGAGAGGGCGGCAGCGGCGGCGGCGGCGGCGGCGGCGGCG
>NW_006797390.1:489463-517614 GCF_000442215.2 Lipotes vexillifer
TGTCGGGGGGGAGGGGAGGGAGGGAGGCGAAGCAGGGGAAGAGGAGCCGGGAGAGGCCTGGTCGTGGGGAAGGAGGGAGAGAGGGGCCCGGGAGAAGGGGCTGCGTGTTCCGCCCGGCCACGCTGCAGCCCCCGCCTCGCTTTGCCCACCTCGTCGTGGCCGAGCGGAGCCCCCGTCCGGCCTCCGTGACCGGGTGACACCCCGACCCCCCGGAGCCCCATTCTGTCCGAGTGACTGAGGGTCGGTGTGTCTCTTTCTGCCAGGAGTCACCGGGGACGAGGGGCTTTGTCTGGATTTTGGCTCTCGGAACGGTGGAGCCCAAGATGCTTCCACGTTGGGCTTTCTCCCTCGAAGCCCCCGCCTTTTCCGTGTCGGTCCTGGGAACTTTGAGAGCTCCCTTACTATTTTTCCAGGCCTTGTTGCAACTAATAACTGGTTTCCGTTGGGGATATAATGATCGTGGGTGAGAGCACAGTTGGAAAGTGACTCCGAGGTTAAAGGTCGAGAGGTTCAGCCTTGGGAATCGCCCGGGCTTCAGGCCATAATAAAATAGAAACGTTGCCCTTGCAACTCCTGGCATTCAGGACTTGTCCCTATTTTCGGAGCATGCAAGTGCACAGTTGGCACCAAGTAGGAGAGTCATCCTTGGTGGAGAGGAGCCTGTCCTGGGACCTAAGTTATCATCTGCTGCGCTCCCCTGGGGACTGCTTGGCACTTTGGTAAATAACAGGGTATTATAGATAATTTGCCCCGAGAATCGCGTAAATTCGATGGTCCTATGGGTTTTTGTTTTTGTTTTTTAATTGGCCTGCAAAGCTGTCACATACGCTGTGACTTGTATTTTGTGACAGTTCACGGAGGTTTTTCACTGGCCCGCAAGATTTCAACAGCTCTAATCAGAGTAGGGAGGTGGTGATGACTCTGATGCTATGGGGCATTTACCAGCAGAGGAATTTAAGTACCGATTGATGCAATGACTTGTAGCTTTGGTTTTGTTAAAACTCTCGCTTGTGTTCACGGTCAGTTTTTTTCAGGTACGGAACCTCTTGGGTCTAAGGATATTTTTAGCTATTAATTTAACAGGCTAAACTTTTGTTAAGTGTGCAGACTTACTGAGGTTTCCAGAACACGATAGAAACTAATAGTCTTGTGCTATAAATGAGCCAGATAGGCCATTTTTGAGTATATATTTATTTTAGATGAGAGTGATTGGCGTTTTTTTGGAGGAGGAATTTTTTTTCTTTAGTTACGCTTCAGTATTATTACGTCTGCCTGTTGTATCTTTTACTTAATTACGACTCACTGTAAGCATATCCTAAACTATTTCCACGTGTAAACTCCAGAAAGCTAGTGCCCATTTCATTTCCATGGCAGAGAATTTAATGCAGTGTTATGTACTTGAGAGGTTTAATAAGTATATGTTTACTTTGTTATAGTATTCTCCCTGTCGAAAGGGGATTTTGCTATAGCTGTGCAAAACAATTATATTTGACATAAAATATGTATATATTTTAAGACAGGAGATTAATAGAGTTAACAAATAGAGTCAGCTGATGGGTTAAAGTCTTTGAGAAGTTGAAATCCATAACCCGGGATGTTTCTGGTTGCCCAGTTGTGTTTCTCGGAAGGGAAGGTTATGATGTAAATGCCACTTGTTTAACACCACGTTTGAGCCTATTCATTATTGGAATTAAGAGAAGTTGAAGTAATATTGTGAAGTATGATATTGTGTAAGAAGACCTAAAAGAGTTAATAGTTTAAACTGCCTCATTTCCACTAGCAAGCAAAGTTTCCAGAAGTGAAGCTTTAATTTTAAATGTAGTCTAATAATGGTATGAGGTGGTCTTTGAATTCAGTGTACTTAACTGTGAGTATATATTTGAACTAAAACTGTCTTTCAGTGTGAAAGATTTTTATTCATAATTTAGATTCTTTTCATTCCATGATAATGTCATCTTCTGTTAAAATGGCAATATTAGATAACCTTGGACTCCAGGGAGAAATGTGATTAATTTGTTGCATTAAGATAATTTTTCTTCACAGAAGAGTTGGAACTTTTAACTTTGGGAAGATGGGATGATGGGAGAGTTTGGGAGACCTTTTGTCCTCTGGCCCTGTTAAATCAGTAGCTGAAAGGCAGGGAATAATGCTGTCGTTATCTGGGCTGCATCCCTGTCCCTGTCATCAGAGGACAAGGTGTAATGGAAAGATTTGGGAATTTCAACACCAAAATCTTGGGTTTAAAGTCCGTGCTTCACTACTTAACTTTATGATTCTAGTCTAGTCAGTGAGTTTCTCTGGGCCCCAGTTTCTTTACCTGTAAAATGTGGGTAGTAATACCAAGCTAATTTGCAAATTTGTTGGGTGTATTAAATGAAGTACTGAATATCAGTTGATTTGCAAATGTTATTTTTTGTTATAGTTTTTGATTGTGGACGTATCCTCAAATGCTGGGGATTTGAGATTTAATTCGTATGAGATTCACAGATTCTTAAAGATAGAAGAGATCTTGATCCTTCTGGTCTAACCATTTCGTTTCCAAGTGGGGAAACTCAGATTCAGAGAGATTATAGCATGATCAAGATCCTACAGCTAATTAATGTTAGAGCAGGGATTTATTGTCCATTCTTTCAGCATTTAAGTATGGTATACGTACTATATATCAGGCTCTGATGGTATATTGGTGAGCAAAGTCGCCACGGGCCCTGCTCTCATGGACCTCACCACCTAGGTTGCCATCCTTACTTCCATCCAGGTGCTGGTTAGAAAAGATTATAGCTCTGATTTCTTAGAGGAAATATTTTTTATAAGAATATGTTTTGGAATACCATAAGTGTGTATAATCTGTAAATACTATGTCTAGCTTATTTTGAGAAGGCTTTGTTGTTTTATAAGAATTCTTTGTTACTTACCTTTTGTTGTTGTTATTTGTTTTGGTGGGGTGTTGGTAAATACTGTCAGCACAAGCCACTAGTGTTTCCCATCTTAAATTTTTATAGGAATGGTCCTTGGAAAATTGTTTAGTATCAGGTGTAACGAAGTCTTGGGAAGATAGAATGAATCTTGGTGTGGGAGTCAGGAGAATTCGATTCTTATTCTAAGTTTGTCATTTGCTAGCTGTGTGACCTTGGATAAGTTACCTAATCTCTGTACACCTTCGTTAGGATAATGAATCCTCCTTTTGGAGGTTCTCACTCCATATTAACACGCTAAGGGCTCTGAGAGGTTCTGAGGTAGAGACCAGTTTTAACTTTGTTTAATCCACTGTTTCCCAAAGTAGACAATGAATTTTTTCGTAAATCCTTTTAACATTGTGCTGAATCTTTGTTCCAGGCAACACACATAGAGAGAACCTGGACCAGGTAACCCTTTAGGTTGAGTCATGTGAATTGATATTTGATGATAATTTCATATAGTTGAATCTGATACTTTAATCCCTTCTTACTTACTTGGCTTTAGATTTGCTCATCTGACTAGGAAATAATTTGACTGGTTATGAAACTTCAGGGTTTCAGCTCATTGTTATCATCAGGCGTAACAGTGATTTCCCATGGTTAAGTTTTTCAGAGAATTTTTCTTTTCTTTAATTGGAGGTTTTTCCATTTGCTGAACTGAAATGCTTTTCTGTATAGTTATATATGCTTTGACTATCAGAAAGGTTTGTCTTTTTTGAATATCGAAGATTCTGTGAAGGAGTATATAAATGGAAAATATTTTATGTGAATTTATAAATTGAATATATTGGAAAAACAAGTAATACAGGTTATAGTTCTGCTTAGGCCATGGGTAAATACTCTGAGAAAATTTTCATCATGGAAATTTTATTGCAAGTTGATATTCAGAGAAGATGATAAAGAGGGGCACTGTAGCAGAAAGGTATGGGCTTTGTTGACAAATCAGGTTTGTCTTCCACCACTTTATGTAGCCTTGGACAAGTTACTTAGCTTTAGTTTCTTCTACTATTTCTTCTACTATTAGACGGGGATAATACCTTCCAAGATTTCTGTGAGAACTGATGAAGTGTTTGCAAAGGGATAGCACAGTGCACAGTCTGTGGACTTTGAGTAAATGGTCACTATTGTCAAGATGGCTAATTTAAAAGAAATGTTAATGCACAGGAAAGACAAGTAAAACATATATATTCTGGGCACTGTTTTAGACAGTAGTTTTAAACCAGTGGTTTTTGAGCTTGATTCTTTTGCAACTGGAACAAACTCCATGAAATACTTTTACTTTTGATATTTTCTATTTTGTTTTATGTAAACAAGATGACCACCATCTACTAAATTTATTTTACCTTCTGAAGGATTGCAACTTGAATACTTTTAGGTGATTATTATAAATAAGCTAGAGAATAAATAGTTCGGTTGATTATAATACTTATTTACTTATTAAAAAGTTGCCCATACTTGGCAAAGTAATTTTATCAAAATATTGTCTAATTGAGAATTTTATTGTATTTGTTTATAATAATTAAAATCAGTTGATGGACTTCTCCCTGTAGGATGGGTAAATGCTATACCGAGTTCCTGCATTGTATATTTCAGTCTTCCTATGAGAGTCTTTTACATATCTTCTGTAAAAGGACCTCCTCTTAATGAATAGAACTCTGCTCCATGTGAATAACTTTGAAATTTAGTCAGATACATGGACTAGGCAACCTAAAGCATAGGATATTTGCCTTTGAGATTATTCATTTAAAATATAATTCATCATAAATACAAGGAAAACTGTTATTTGATATTATTAGCACTTGCTTTTGTTTCTCAGTCTGTTTGTGTTATTTGTGGCAGTGACTGTCCTCACAAAAAAGTCATGCAGATGTGAGACTGGAAAATACTAAAATGTACCTGGGCTCAATTTGGTGAACATTTCAGGTGCTTCAGTGCTGTGATCCTATTAGCTATAATGTAACTTGCCACTTTTTGTTTCTGTGATACCTTGCTTGGAAGGGCCAGGAACTTGGGGATGTGAAGTGAAATCATATTTTTAGTCAAAAAAAAAAAAAAAAGTGAAAATTTAAATTATTAATTGACACTAGAAAGACAAATGACTGACCTAAGGCCAGATTGCTTGTACTCTGGACAGTAATTTGACATGCAGTGCTTTCTGTATGCATCTGATTTCATCTGGATCTTAATATGGTTTTGAAAATGATACAAATCACTTTTGATAGGGGAAAATAAATAACATTGTAATTTTGGAGTTTGCACGTAGGTGGTTTGTCATATTACTGTAAAATAAAAACTAGTACAGATTTAGGTAAGGAGAGACTTTATTCAGAAGGATTACTGCAAAAGGGAGAATGCTCTTCTGTAGGATCTGCAGGCATCTCAAAATAAAACACAAAAAGACTCTTCTTTTATGGAGAAGGGTGAGCAGGGCTGGCAGGACCGAGTGGATGAGGGTGAGCAGATTGCATGATCAAGATAGTTTAACTGGAGTTTTTTTTATTTACTGCAGTCAGTTGATGGCTTGGAATGAGCTGTTAAGGGAGCCTAAGAGCATCTGCTTGCTTAAATTTAGGGCAAGCCGTACTTTCGGGGCTTGTGGGAAAGGAGAAAAGCCCGACTAAAGTTTGGTCAAACCAAGTCAGTGGATAAGCAAGGGTAGTTGTGAGCACTTGGTCAGTCCTGCTGTTGTTTAAAAGAAAATTTGTCAGTCTTAGGGATATGTTTTAGTCAGCTCAGGCTGCTACAACAAAAATATTATAGACTAGATGGCTTATAAACAACAGAAATTTATTTCTCACAGTTCTGGAGGCTGGTAACCCAACAGCAGGGTGCCAGTATGGTCAGATTCTGTTGAGGACCCTCTTCCAGTTTGCAGACTGCTGACCTCTCTTTGTATCCTCACAGGGCAGAGAGAAGAGAGAGGAAGCAAGCTCTCTCTGGACTTTTATAAGGGTACTGATCCTATTCATGAGGACTCTACCCTTATGACCTCATCTAATCCTAATTACCTCCCAAAGGCCCCACCTCCTAATACATTCACATGAGGCGGAGTGTAGGGTTTCAACATATGAATTTTGGGGGACACAGACATTCAGTCCACAACAAAGTAGGCTAAAGTCATTGTGAAGTTGGTCTCATTAGATTGGTCTGATTATTTATGTAGGTGTAGGCATTTTAGGTCTGCTTCAATGGGACTTTTTATAAGGAATCTTGGATTGAACTTTTAGAAGCCTCTTGAGGCCAGGAAACCAAGTCAGGTACTCACCATTGGGTTTCACTTGCAGTACCTATAGATTTGGATAAATTCCTAAGGTCCCCAAAATATCCTAGGGTTCCTGGGCCTGCCTGGAATTGACCTTGCTAGCTTTACCTGTAAGTCTGGGAACTGTAAGCCAGGTACCAGTCTAGTTTTCCCAAGGGAACTGTAAGCATTGTTCCATAAAATCAATCCCAGCTCCTTAAAAGTAACTGGTGGGGGCTTCCCTGGTGGCGCAGTGGTTGAGAGTCCGCCTGCCGATGCAGGGGACGCGGGTTCGTGCCCCGGTCCGGGAGGATCCCACATGCCGCGGAGCGGCTGGGCCCGTGAGCCATGGCCGCTGAGCCTGCGCGTCCGGAGCCTGTGCTCCGCGGTGGGAGAGGCCACAGGAGTGAGAGGCCCGCGTACCGCAAAAAAAAAAAAAAAAAAAAAAAAAGTAACTGGTGGTATTAGATTAAGTGAACATGACTTTCAAATATGACATCCAGTCAAAGCCTTGGTTGCATTATAATGTTTCCAACCGGGAGGACAGACTTTTATTGAACCTATACAAATAACTATGTTGCCATGAAAATAAGAATACTCATTTAAATAAGAGTTTTGTTTTTGAATTATGGATGAATTAGGGAGAAAAAGATAAATGTTTTTATTTCTGTTTACAAAAGCATAGTCTGCTGAAATTGTCAATGAATTATAGATGGCTTAAGAGAAAAGAAACGAATTCCTTATATCCAGAAAATAGGACATTAAAGCATCAGCAATATTTTAAAACCCATAATCATCCTGCATCAGTTTATTCAGTCCTGTGTGATTAATCCTTGTTCTGCTAGATCTTGGGTTAACAGTCTCATGAATCCATCTCCTTCACTAGTTTTTTGGGAATCCTGACTCAGTCCACTGGTATAGTCTCAAAGTTATTTAAGTGATGCCATCAGAAGCTTGTGCCCAGGAGTTACCAGTATAGTCCTCTTTCAACAATCCTTTTTTTGTTGAAGACAAGCACTTGGCCTGTAGCTCATTTGCAGGCACTTTCAGGGAAGCATCGAAGTAAAACAAAAAACACTCTGTAGATGACAGAAGACTTAAAATGGTGGTGATGACTTATACGGGTAGTTTTAAAAGTGAAAGATCTGATGAGAGTTTGTTATAAAAAATAATGCAGTTGGGCTTCCCTGGTGGCGCAGTGGTTAAGAATCTGCCTGCCAATGCAGGGGACACGGGTTCGAGCCCTGTACCGGAAAGATCCCATATGCCATGGGGCAACAAAGCCCGTGTGCCACGACTGCTGAGCCTGTGCTCTAGAGCCTGCGAGCCACAACCACTGAGCCTGTGAGCCACAACTACTGAAGCCCGTGCGCCTAGAGCCCGTGCTCTGCAACAAGGGAAGCCACCGTGATGAGAAGCCCGCGAACCACAACGAAGAGCAGCCCCCACTCGCTGCAATTAGAGAAAGCTCGTGCACAGCAACAAAGACCCAACGCAGCCAAAAATAAATAAATAAATAAAATTTAAAAATCTAAAAAAAAAAAAATAGTAATAATGCAGTTGAATAAGTTTGGTGGTTTTTATGGCATGCAAACCAAAATAAAATCAGTCCAGAAAAGTTTTAGGCAACATATCTATAAGCATAATGATTAACCTTATTTTATAAAAGAGTAGCTATTACATCTGATTTATGAGTATAAATGAATATAACTGTTGTACAGAAAAAGACTTAAAGATATGCAGTAATCCTGAGATATAATGTGTCATGAAGCATATAGTTAGAGCATATCAAGAATATATCAAGATTATCAAGTAAAAATTTTTAGTTAGGTCTGGAATAAGTCCTAAACATCTGTATAATAAAATTCCGTAAGTAAGTTAAGTGAATCACTGGTGGAGAACCACTCACTGGCCTACCAATAATATACTGTATTCAAATTAGAGAAATGAAATTGTGACCAAAGTAACATTAAAAAAAAAATCATAAAAAAAGAAAAATCAAAATTGTAATTGATGACTGTACTGTCGTCTAATATCAGACAAAGCACCACTGGGACTCAGGAAATGGAAACACATTGTGAACACTGAGGCTAGTGATAAATTTCTAGGAACTTCATCCAGTTTTTGAAATAATCATATTAACATTTTACCCATACTGATTTAATCTAGGGAGGTTAAGCCTCTCTTCTGATTGGACAGTGCTTCCCATGCAAATCATAGCATTGATCAAATAAACCAATTATTTTTAGTATCTCTCTTCTTACAAGGTGAAAGAATTAATCCTTTGTGAACTTCCAGGGGCCCTTTGGGAAATTTTAAAGACAGTTGTAAGTGCAAAAGACATCATTTAGTATTTGAATTTGAAAAGGCAGAATGTCAAAAGTTGTCAGGAGGTTTGAACATTCGATTAAATAGGATTATGGATCAGTGAGAAAAAATACCTGGCAACCTATTTAACCAGTGTCAAAAAAATATTTTTTTAAAAGTGAACATAGGAAAGAACTTCAGCTCTTCAAAAGTGAGAAGACTTTTTAAAATGATAAGACATGGTAAGATTAACACCAAGTGCAGGAAATTCCGAAAAGACACCAAATTTTTGGCTTCTAAGGAGATTGATTACTCAGAAAGCAAAGAAAAACCTTTTATAACCTCTTTATTAACAGTGGGTCAGAACCCAAGAAAATTTTGTCATTTTAGTAGAAAACCAAATTTTGATTTTATAAGTATAATGTTTGATACTGAAGCACTTTCTGAAAATCTTACAAATAAACCTGTCAAGCCTTAGCTGGCTTTGACCGTGACAAATAAAATTCTTTTTATCATCAACTTGTTATAACTTTCTCTGTCCATTCAGGTTTTGTTCTGCATGTTCCTCTTTCTCATTCTGGAGCACTTAGTCATTTTACTTTAGGACCGTTTTTTTTTTTTCCCTTAAAAACACATTCTGCATATAGAGTTGTTCCTTTCTGTCATTATTTCTATTAGAGTCTCATTTACATACAAGGTTATAACTTATAATTACAGTAACTACTGTTTTACAGAGAAAACTATGAGGTGGATAGTTGTGAACTGTCTGTCATACACCAACGTTTTGTAGTAGACTGGCAGAGTTCATGAATATACATCTTACAACTTCTTATAGCCATGCATTTCCAGATAGTACAACTTCTCAATGTGACAAAAATGAATATGTTCATTGTTAGACTCAAATATGTGTGGCTTCTTGGTACCATGAAAATAAGAGGCAAAAACTTGTATAAACTTGAAATGCTTATGCTTTAGTGTCCTGTCTTACTTAGAAATGACCTAGGTATTTAATGAATATCCATGGACTAACTTAGCATAAGTCTAAGGTTTTAAGTTACTAAAAGATTTTGGAAACTACAAGTTGGCTTATTACAAGTTATAATTACTTTTGAAGTACAATTTGTCAGAATAATGATTCAACTTGACTAAGTACAAGTGTAGATATAAGGTTAGTTTATTCTGTCAATAAACCTGTAAAAGTTTAGGAAGAACATATTCAAGTAGAATAAAAACCTATTCTTGTGTTATACTTAATGCCCATAACTCAGAAGACATAGGTGTTTTTATTAAACCAACAATATTAAACTGGTCTCATATACCAAAGATTTGCCTAAATGTATGTTAACTTGGATTTTTAAAACATTTGGGTTAGTTTCTAAGAATTTTAATTTCCTTAACTTCTGGAAATCTTAGAAATACTTTTTATATGAGCACTTTTTGTTGTTATTTTAACAGCTTTATTGAGATATTCACACGTACAGTTCACCCATGTCACGTGTACAGTTCAGTAGTTTTTAGTCTATTCACAGAGTTGTGCCACCATCACCACAATCAGTTTTTTTTTTTTTTTTTTTTTTTGTGGTATGTGGGCCTCTCACTGCTGTGGCCTCTCCCTTTGCGGAGAACAGGCTCCGGACACACAGGCTCAGCGGCCACGGCTCACGGGCCCAGCTGCTCTGCGGCATGTGGGATCTTCCCGGACCGGGGCACGAACCCGCGTCCCCTGCAGCGGCAGGCGGACTCTCAACCACTGCGCCACCAGGGAAGCCCCCAATTTGTATTTCTAACTTTAGGTCCCTGAGCCCCTCATGAATTCCTAGGGGGGAAAAAGTGCTAGTGACTACAGGGAATTGAGGGGTTGGAGTAAGAAGGGAAAGGTCTGACAGGGTGGGTAGAGGGGGGAGGAGATTGGGGTATTAAAGGAGGATAGATAAAGGATTTAAGGGAAGGTTGAGGTGGGTAAAATGGAGGGAGGAAGAGAGATGGTGATGGGAAAGGAGAGATTTTAGGGAGATCCTGTTTCCCAAGGAGGACATTGAAATTCTAAATTGTCTTTAGTAAAATGTTGCCATTTTTTAAGATACTGTACTGAATTAGGGCTGTAATGGTGAAGCGTGTGGTCAGTGGGAGAAGACAGAGGGCGCTCGATAGAGTGACAGTTACCTGTTGGATTAGATAATTAAACAAGACGTAAGAATTTTTTTTTCTTCTTTTTTTTTACATCTTTATTAGAGTATAATATCAGCTATACATGTATCCCCTAATTTCCTCCCTCTTGCGTCTCCCTCCCACCCTCCCTATCCCACCCCTCTAGGTGGTCACAAAGCACCCAGCTGATCTTCCTGTGCTATGTGGCTGCTTCCCGCTAGCTAGCCATCTGGTAACATATGTAAGTCCATGCCACTCTCTCACTTTGTCCCAGCTTACCCTTCCCCCTCCCTGTGTCCTCAAGTCCATTTTCTAAGTCTGTGTCTTTATTCCTGTCCTCCCCCTAGGTTCTTCATAACCATTTAAAAAAAAAATTCCATATATATGTGTTAGCATATGGTATTTGTTTTTCTTTTTCTGACTTACTTCACTCTGTATGACAGACTCGAGGTCCATCCGCCTCACTACAAATAACTCAATTTTGTCTCTTTTTATGACTGAGTAATATTCCATGGTATATATGTGCCGCATCTTCTTTATCCATTCATCTGTCTGTGGACACTTAGGTTGCTTCCATGTCCTGGCTATTGTAAATAGAGCTGCAATGAACATTGTGGTACATGACTCTTTTTGAATTATGGTTTTCTCAGGGTATATGCCCAGTAGTGGGATTGCTGGGTCATATGGTAGTTCTATTTTTAGTTTCTTAAGGACCCTCCATACTGTTCTCCATAGTGGCTGTATCAATTTACATTCCCACCAGCAGTGCAAGAGGGTTCCCTTTTCTCCACACTGTCTCCAGCATTTATTGTTTGTAGATTTTTTGATGATGAAGACATAAGAATTTAAAGGAGCTGGGAAGGGGTATTCCCTTGTGAAGAGCCAAGGAAATTCCCTTGTGTAATCTCCATTATAGGAGTTAGGGAAGTTAGAAGAGGCCTCACAGAAGAGCTGGGAATATTCCCCCTCAAGAGTTAGGGTGTGATTGTCCACTCAGAGAGTCAAAGAAAAAAGTTCTTTGCTGGAAAATATCAAGGTAACTTCTTACCATGTTGCAACAGATAAGATGTCTGCGGCACTGGTTAAAGCGTTGAACTCAAGGAAAGATCCCTGAGTCTCTTGAGCAGGAGAGGAGTTTAAATGACCCACAAAGTGTCATTATTGAGGTGGGGATGGCATGGGTCCGTAGGTGAGGTCAATACCCATCCAAGTCATGTCACTCACTATACAGATGTCAAATACAAATAAATTCCTGCTTGGTAAGGCGAGTCTTTATTCAAAAAGACTTTTGCAGTAAGGAGAATGACCACAAGGTATGCAGGTATCTCAGAATCAAACCCGAAAAGACTTTACTCTTATATGTAGAAATGAATAGTGCCAGCAGGATATCTGTGGGAAAGTGGGACAAGTGGGTAGAGGTTAGCAGATGACATGACCAGGGCAGTTTTAACAGGAGATTTTTTTGTGTGTATGGTCAGCTGATACTTCAAATGAGTCCTTAAGAGAGGATGTTCTGGATTGGCTTGCTTAAGGTTAGAGCTAGCCAAAGTTTAGGGCATAGAAGCCTGACTAATCTGGTCAGGCCAAGTCAATGTGTAAGTTGGGCATTTGTATGCATTTGTCCAGTACTTAATGTAAAATCCTTTAGGGTTTATGACAAGTATGTTTTTAGATCAGGTTCTAAAAAATTCCTTTTAAATATTAATAAATGTTTTTTATATGACCGTCATACAGTTAACTGTGTTAGGGATTCCCCAAATTATTTAAAAGGTATGGCTCCTGTTCCCAAGTGGCAGAGGTCCTAGTTGAAGAAGGAAATATACCTAAAAAAATGCTAATATCATACAGGTGGTGAAGACTGTAAGGGTGCAAAGAAGGAAAGCTGAGGCAATTGGAAAGATTCTTGGAATATAAGGTTTGAATCTGGCCTTGAAGGATTTGTCAGGTAGAAAGCACCCGGTGGAGGCCTGAGGTATTGAGGCTTTTTAATTTTAGGCACAGGAAATCAGAAACCTTTTTGAGTTGGATAAAATAGAAGTATTAGAAGTAGAAAAGGGAAGGGAGAGTGTTGAGATCATTTACTATTGAGGTAGTTCAGGCCTGAGGTTATGAAGGTCTGGAGTAGGGTAGTGGTTCTAAAAAATGGAAAAGAAGAGGCAGATTTAAGGACATGCTAAAGGAGAATCAACAAGACAGTGAGTGATTGGCAGACGGGGGGGAAAAAGGTGGGTGTCAAGGATGGCTCCATGGTACACCAGTGGGATTAGGAAAATTGTGGCACCATTGACTCTTGAGGGTTTTCTTTGGGGGAAAGGTGATGAGTTTAATTTTATGGCAGGAAGAGACGGCCAACTTAGATAATTTTCTCATCTACACTCTGTTGTTCCCTAAGTAAGAGAGTCTAGAAGAGAAGATTATCCAAGTTCACTTGGTTAACCAGCAACTTTATTCAGGTAATTTTCAAGTCATCATCTCCAGCCTAAGCTTCAGTTCTACACATAAAACTTCTTGTTGACCATCTCACTATCCTGTTTCTTGAATCTCCAGTGGCTCCTGCCAGGTCTCTGCTCTCAAAAAGCTTTGTTTTAATAAAGCTAACCTTGCTGCCACCAGGAGAATAATTATATTAATCACAAAACCCTACAGTATTGGTATGCACTTCATATAACCACCCATTAGTTATTAACTCCTTTACTCTAACGTCCCACCTATCACACAGCTGAAACTGCTTTCTCCAAGTCTTCATAACCAAATCCACCTGGCCTTTTCTCAGTCCTTATTCTTCTCTGCAGCATTCAAAAATGTTGACCATATCCCCACCTATGTAGAATGTTCTGCATACTATACTATTATTCCTGATCATGCTTCATCTGCCTTTTAGTTTCAGATCTTCCCTCCCACTTAGCAGACATAGGTATAGACTAAGAAAGGAGGCAGGACAACTTGTCATTTGAGACTGAGGACAAAATAGAGGAGGATGGGTGGGATATAAAGAGATTTTTGAGAAGTTTAAAGTAAGATGTTGGGGATGTATGACATTTACCTTGCTTCCTGCTTCACTGAGATTACTTTGTGAGATGATCTGGGATGAAGGATTCAAAGCATGGAATTTGTCTTCAGGAAAGCAGAAAAAGTTTAGAAAGTCACTAGGGAATGATTGGTAGGAAGTTAATAAAGGAAAATAAGGATTTCTAAGCACCTGTGAAGGTTCACTAAAGAGATATGATGGTGGTTATTTGGGTTATCTGGGTATTAGGAAGTCTGAAGGTAAGTGCTTTGGAGTGGAATATACTGAGTGTATGGCACATATGCTACAACTAGGGGCAAGTGTGTGTGGATCCAGTGTATTTCTTCAGTAGATTAAAACAGTATTACAAATCAAATTATACCTTTCAGATGTCCCATTTAATATATTGCTAAGTAGATATTGGTGACAATATTGTAGAAAGTATTGAAGTATCAGAAGGGTGGTTGGACAGGATGAAATCTGGGATTTCTTTTTAATAGTGTGTATAGGTTTATGTATAGTCCTTTAGAAATCCTCAGTTATAACCACTACTGCTAACTTAAATTAACTTGTTCACACCTCCCCCCCCCCCCTTTTTTTGGTACTCTTAAGGCTTGCGAGGCCTTAAATGACCAGAAAGGTTCTTTGGATTTGTAGACCACATATTTAGTAGAAATGTTAATGTTTGACTTGAAAGCCATAAAAGACATTTAGCTGGCACTTAATGCCATATACATTTGGTATAGTTTTCCAAGGAAAGTGCCATAAAGAAAGGTGCCCAATAAATATCAGATTATCATCACTCTTGGATTTTAAATTGTAAATGCCTCTGGGGCTATTTCTTAGCCTTGTGCAGCACTTAACATTGTACCCTTAACTAATATTGACCTTTCTTCTGATTTTTATAATTGGCGCATAATATGAGGGGCTCAGTATAAGATAGTGCAGTGAACACTATGTGGACTGATAAATCAGTGTGATGTATGAAGGCCTGAAATGAGCTAAAAGTGAATCTGTGAGGGAAATTTACTAATTTGCCAATAGCAGCTGTAGGTACGCAGAATAAGAAGAAAGGGCTCTTAGTCACGATTTTAAAAAGCTGTCCGCCCATCTGTTTTTGACTAAGAAAGTTGGACTTAAGCTTAGTTAGAAGAGTTCATGTTGTGCGTACTGATGAAAATAGTGGACTTCATAACTCCGTTTGACAGACATAACCCATAAACTGGCTTAAACGTCACTTTTTTCTTTACTGTTTTTGAGCACCTTAATTTTTTTTTAAATTACTTTCTTAAAGAGGGAGTGGTTAGTTTTCAGTGGCACTTGGTCTTGGCTTTGGATGACTGTTTTAGACCTTTAGTAAGTAATTGTGAGAGAAGATCATGTAGATTATTGCATTGTAACTCTGGTCTTATTTTTGCTGCCTTGTCTTTGTTCTTCATCTCAGCCTCTAGAGCTGTGCTATCCATACGACCACTTGTCTACTTAAATTTAAATAAATTAAGATTAAATAAAATTAAAAATTTATTTTCTTAGTCATACTAGCCATCTTTTAAGTGCTCCATAGCCACATGTGGCTAGTGGCTATTGTACTGCACAATGGAGAGAACACTTCTGTCATCATAGAAATTTGTCTTGGATAGTGGTGCTCTAGATCTTTAATTACTGTTGATACCAGGAAAGTAGATGTCAGAAGCTTGGAATAAATGCTTTAAAAAAACCAAAACGCATATTTTGGGTAAAAAAAAAAAAAAGCATTTATACTACTTCAGTCCTAACAGCTTCAGCTTTCTCAGAGTTAAATATCTCTTTTGGATAGGCTTTATATTTAGTTCTGGTATTAGGTCTTATTCAAAGATCATTCTAATAATAATATAAAACAGAATAAAAATAGTTGTATTAAGAACTATATCTGCCAGACTGTTTTATTAAGGTATAACTGATAATTCAAGAAATTACACATATGTAAAGTTTAAAATTTAATAAGTTTTGACATATGTACGCACTTCTGGAACCATCATCACAGTCAGTATGATATAGCCATCACCTACAAAAGTTTCCTCATGCCCCTTTATCATCCCTCCTCTTCTTTTCCACCCTCTCTCCCCACCTCCAGACAACCACCGATCTGCTTTTTGTTACAATAGATTAATCTGAATTTTCTAAAATTTTATGTAAATGGAGTATGCAATATATACAGTCTTTTTCTGACTTATTTTATTCTACATAATTATTTTGAGATTCACCCAAATTACATAAATAGTTCATTACTTTTTTTTTTGGCATGCCGTGTGGCACGCAGGATTTTAGTTTCCTGACTGGGGATTGAATCCGTGCCCCCTGTAGTGGAAGCGCGGAGTCTTAACTACTGCACTGCCAGGGGATTCCCAATAGTTCATTACTTTTTTTTTTTTTTTAAATTTGGCTGCGCTGGGTCTTCGTTGCTGCGTGCGGGCTTTCTCTAGTTGCGGCGAGCAGGGGCTACTCTTCGTTGTGGTGCGCAGGCTTCTCATTGCGGTGGCTTCTCTTGTTGTGGAGCACAAGCTCTAGGCGCGTGGGCTTCAGTAGTTGTGGCATGTGGGCTCAGTAGTTGTGGCTTGTGGGCTCTAGAGCACAGGCTCAGTGGTTGTGGTGCACAGGCTTACTTGCTCCGCGGTATGTGGGATTTCCCCGGATCAGGGCTCAAAGCTGTGTCCCCTGCATTGGCAGGCAGATTCTTAACCACTGCACCACCAGGGAAGTTCCCATTACTTTTTAAAAAATTTATTATTTTTTTATACAGATTTTTATTAGTTATGCATTTTACACACATCAGTGTATACATGTCAATCCCAGTCTCCCAATTAATCACACCACCACCACCACCTCCTGCCGCTTTCCCCATACGTTTGTTCTCTACATCTGTGTTTCAGTTTCTGTCCTGCAGACCGGTTCATCTGTACCATTTTTCTAGGTTCCACAAATACGCGTTAATATATGATATTTGTTTTTCTCTTTCTGCCTTACTTCACTCTGTATGACAGTCTCTAGATCCATCCACATCTCTACAAATGACCCGATTTCGTTCCTTTTTATGGCCGAGTAATATTCCATCGTATATATGTACTACATCTTCTTTATCCGTTCGTCTGTCGATGGGCAATTAGGTTGTTTCTAGGACATGACTATTGTAAATAGTGCTGCAGTGAACGTTGGGGTGCACGTGTCTTTTTGAGTTATGGTTTTCTCTGGATATATGCCCAGTAGCGGGATTGCTGGGTCATATGGTAATTCTGTTTTTAGTTTTTTAAGGAACCTCCATACTGTTTTCCATAGTGGCTGTATCAATTCACATTCCCACCAACAGTGCAAGAGGGTCCCCTTTTCTCCACACCTTCTCCAGCATTTGTTGTTTGTAGATTTTCTGATGATGCCCATTCTAACTGGTGTGAGGTGATACCTCATTGTAGTTTTGATTTGCATTTCTCTAATAATTAGTGATGTTGAGCAGCTTTTCACGTGCCTCTTGGCCATCTGTATGTCTTCTTTGGAGAAATGTCTATTTAGGTCTTCTGCCCATTTTTGGATTGGGTTGTTTGTTTCCTAATACTGAGCTGCATGAGCTGTTTATATATTTTGGAGATTAATCCTTTGTCTGCTGATTCGTTTGCAAATATTTTCTCCCATTCTGAGGGGTTTTTTTTGGTCTTGTTTATGGTTTCCTTTGCTGTGCAAAAGCTTTTAAGTTTAATTAGGTCCCATTTGTTTATTGGATCAAAAAAGATCTTGCTGTGATTTATGTCAAAGAGTGTTCTTCCTGTATTTTCCTCTAAGAGTTTTATAGTGTCTGGACTTAGATTTAGGTCTCTAATCCATTTTGAGTTTATTTTTGTGTATGGTGTTAGGGAATGTTCTAATTTCATTCTTTTACATGTAGCTGTCCAGTTTTCCCGGCACCACTTATCGAAGAGGCTGTCTTTTCTCCATTGTATATCCTTGCCTCCTTTGTCATAGATTAGTTGACCGTAGGTGCGTGGGTTTATCTCTGGGCTTTCTGTCTTGTTCCATTGATCTATGTTTCTGTTTTTGTGCCAGTACCATATTGTCTTGATTACTGTAGCTTTGTAGTGTAGTCTGAAGTCCAGGAGTCTGATTCCTCCAGCTCTGTTTTTTTCCCTCAAGACTGCTTTGGCTATTCGGGGTCTTTTGTGTCTCCATACAAATTTTAAGATTTTTTTTTTCTAGTTCCATAAAAAATGCCATTGGAAATTTGATAGGGATTGCATTGAATCTGTAGATTGCTTTGGGTAGTATAGTCATTTTCACAGTATTGATTCTTCCAATCCAAGAACATGGTATATCTCTCCATCTGTTGGTATCAACTTTAATTTCTTTCATCAGTGTCTTATAGTTTTCTGCATACAGGTCTTTTGTCTCCCTAGGTAGGTTTATTCCTAGGTATTTTATTTTTTTTGTTGCAGTGGTAAATGGGCGTGTTTCCTTAATTTCTCTTTCAGAGTTTTCATCATTAGTGTATAGGAATGCAAGAGATTTCTGTGCATTAATTTTGTATCCTGCACCTTTACCAAATTCATTGATTAGCTCTAGTAGTTTTCTGGTGGCATCTTTAGGATTCTCTGTGTATAGTATCATGTCATCTGCAGACAGTGACAGTTTTACTTCTTCTTTTCCAATCTGTATTCCTTTTATTTCTTTTTCTTCTCTGATTGCCAAGGCTAGGACTTCCAAAACTATGTTGAATAATAGTGGTGAGAGTGGATAGCCTTGTCTTGTTCCTGATCTTAGAGGAAATGCTTTTAAGTTTTTCACTATTGAGAATGATGTTTGCTGTGGGTTTGTCGTATATGGCCTTTATTATGTTGAGGTAGGTTTCCTCTATGCCCACTTTCTGGAGAGTTTTTATCATAAATGGGTGTTGAATTTTGTCAAAAGCGTTTTCTGCATCTGTTGAGATGATCCTATGGTTTTTATTCTTCAGTTTGTTAATATGGTGTATCACATTGATTGATTTGTGTATATTGAAGAATCCTTGCATCCCTGGGATAAATCCCACTTGATCATGGTGTATGATCCTTTTAATGTGTTGTTGGATTCTGTTTGCTAGTATTTTGTTGAGGATTTTTGCATCTATATTCATCAGTGATATTGGTCTGTAATTTTCTTTTTTTGTAGTATCTTTGCCTGGTTTTGGTATCAGGGTGTTGGTGGCCTCATAGAATGAGTTCAGGAGTGTTCCTTTCTCTGCAATATTTTGGAAGAGTTTGAGAAGGATGGGTGTTAGCTCTTCTCTAAATGTTTGATAGAATTCACGTGTGAAGCCATCTGATCCTGGACTTTTGTTTGTTGGAAGATTTTTAATCACAGTTTCAATTTCATTAGTTGTGATTGTTCTTTTCATATTTTCTATTTCTTCCTGGTTCAGTCTTGGTCCCCATTACTTTTTTTTTTTTCTTGGCAGTACGCGGGCCTCTCACTGTTGCGGCCTCTCCCGTTGCGGAGCACAGGCTCCGGACGTTTTTTGTATTTCTGCAGTGTCAGTTGTTACTTGGCATGTGGGATCCTCCCGGACCGGGGCACGAACCCGCGTCCCCTGCATCGGCAGGTGGACTCTCAACCACTGCGCCACCAGGGAAGCCCCTGTCCCCATTACTTTTTATTGTATGGATATATCACTGTTTGTTCATCCATTAGTCTGTTGATGACATTTGGGTTGGTTCCAGTTTGGGTTATTACAAAAAAGCTGCTGTGAGCATCATGCACATGTCTTTGTATTGACATATACTTTCATTTCTCTGAAGTAAATATCTAGTCTTTTAAGAAACTGCCAAACTGCTTTCCAAAGATGCTGCACCATTTCACAGGCCCCCAGGAGAGTATGAGTGGTCCACTGGCTCCATATCCTTGCCAGCTTTTGGAATGACCAGGCTTTTAAAAATTTTATCTGACAGACATTTTAACAAGAAAGGACTGTCCTGGTATAATTAATTTCCCCTCTTGCAACTCTTTTGTATTTAAAATGGTGCAAAAATAATGCTTTGTGAAAAGATTTTGCCAGTTTTCTATACATCGATTTACTCTTTATTTTTGATAGTATTTGCTCACTAACACTGATTTGAAGCTCAATTTATAGGAACCAAGACGTTTCCTTTGTTTTGACTTACATATTTTTCTTTTTTTGTTCTAGCGGCCCCTTTGTTGCTTTATGCAAACAGACGGGACTTGCGATTGGTTGATGCTGCAAATGGCAAAGAGAATGCTACGATTGTAGTTGGAGGCTTGGAGGATGCAGCTGCGGTGGACTTTGTGTTTGGTCATGGCTTGATATACTGGAGTGATGTCAGCGAAGAAGCCATTAAACGAACAGAGTTCAACAAAACTGAGAGTGTACAGAATGTTGTTGTTTCTGGATTATTGTCCCCTGATGGGCTGGCATGTGATTGGCTTGGAGAAAAATTGTACTGGACAGATTCTGAAACTAATCGTATTGAAGTTTCTAATTTAGATGGATCTTTACGAAAAGTTTTATTTTGGCAAGAGTTGGATCAACCTAGAGCTATTGCCTTAGATCCTTCAAGTGGGTAAGTTTTGCATCATGTACAAAGGTTACTGTATCTCCTTCTCCTGGCTGTTTTCTCTCCATTAGCATAGACACCCCTTACCTCCAAGAGGAAAGAAACATCAGACCCCAGTTTTAGATTCTTTGGGCTTCTTTGTTAAGTAGATTTGAATGTGGGAAGTTAGGTCATGTTCTGAAAGTAAGGTGTGTCTGTAAATAGTTTTGTGTTTCTAGTATCACTTATGGGATAGCCCTGTTTATAGTTCTTGGTTTTTATTCTGCATTTATTTTTTATAATTATGAGAGGATAATCAGAAGGTGGAGAAGAAGAAATGGTAAATGAGTAGTATTTGATAGCTCAAGATTATATACAAAATCTTCTGAATCTTGTACCTTTTATTATATACACAATTGTTTTGTAATGCCTAGTGTTTTTTATATTAAACTGATATTTTTAATATGTCATTGTTGAATGAAAAATAAAAATTAGGTTGTTAAATAACTCACTTTTAGTTAGCTAGACATGTATTTGCCACAAGAGTTTATTTTCTTCCTAAATACTTGTGTTTTTATTATATATATATTTTTAGTGCAGATATTCTCTACAGAACCACTGATTTTTCAGAAAGCTGTCTCTAATTTGGGCACCACAATGTATAGGGATACCATGGTATCCTATTACATTTTTTTTTTTTTGGCTGCACCGGGTGTGGCATGTGGAACTTCCCCAACCAGGGATCAAACCCGCGCCCCCTGCAGTGCAAGCGCAGAGTCTTAACCACTGGACCACCAGGGAAGTGCACAAGTTTATTTTCTAATAGAAGAGAAACTTAAAGCTATGGGCAGATCTTACTATAAAATGTGAACTGTGTCCTCAGGTGCTTCTCTGTTACTGTGTTTCAGTCCTGCCATATACAATTCCTTGCTATTTATCTGTTGAATACATTGTCATGCCAGAGTCTGTCATGGCTAGGTATAGATAACTAAACATGAACCTGAAATGAGTTACTAATAATTGTTTAAAATCTAAAGATAAATAACCTGTGAATAACTCTTTTAGTACTTCATTTTCTTTGACTTTCAAGTATGTTGGAATGCTTTAAAACTCATTTATAGAAGGCAGTGGATTAATATTATGTAATAAATTAAAATTCGGGAAAAATGAAAGAAAGGTTTATATATGCTCCTTTCTCTTGATATCAGGCCCTTTTTGGTGACAAAAGTTAAAGAAGATACAATGTTATAGGAAAATGAAAAGCCTTTTCTGACTATAAAAGATAACATGGGCAATGGTGAGTGAAATTTTAGGGTGAGAGGTTCTAGAAAACATATATTATGTATACTTTATATAGTATATAAAAAATGTATTTTTAAAGGGGCATTAAGAGGTATCTGCTAAAGTCAGATGGTCTTTTAATAGAGCATCAGAAAATATTGTACTGACTCTAGTGGTAGGAAAAAGGTTTGTGTGTCCTAAGGAGGTCACAGATGTTGAATGTGCGGTAAACTGTATTGATTGAAGAATTTGCTTCTTGAGAACTTGCAAGGTATTTTTGAGAAATGGAATCTGTTTTGCCAGCAAAGTTCGTTAAGTCGCAGGGAGTGTTGAAATGTTTCTGAGGTTACTGCTTCACAGAACACACAGGGTTTTGGTGCTTTCAGTGGTTATTAGGGAGTAATACGTTGATGAAAAGGTAAATAGTTCCTTTTTTTTTTTTTTTTTTCCATTTTTGACAGATTCAATCTTATAACTCTAAGGGTGATGATGGAAATTTCCCCAAATTATCTGTTAAATGGTTAGTATGTTCAGAGCTCTGTTTTTTGTGTTCTTCTTGGGGAGAGGGGGAATATCTTTAAGGATTTACTATTTTATTTGAGGAGAGAAAACTTAGGAGAGAGAACTTTTCCTTTTTCAAAGCATGTTTATTTGCATTATGTAGTATGTATGTGGAGAGGGAAAGAGTGTTAAAGGAATTACAAGGGCCACAGAACTTTTAAGGAGGATGGGTGGATAAAATAGCTAGATTATCACAGTTCTGGAGTAGCATCTTATTTCTATAAGGGATAATGATTATGTGATAGTACATAGTCAAGGGAGATGAATTTATAGGCAGCTGTTGACTATTCAGGAGCTGATAATTTAATAAGTAAATGAATCATTCTCATTTTGTCCCCTAAAACTGAGTTTTACTCCTGGGTGACAGGTCTGATAAGTGTCTTAGGAAGTAAGTTTGCCATGTGATTAAGAAGTATTTACATGAGCGTTTCCGTGGCTTGAATATTTACTAATATTTTAAAGTTTGAATTTGCCAAAGACTCAGCTGGTAAAGGATACTGGAAGAATCAGTAATAATGTGCTTTGAAGGTAGAAAGTACTGTTATTTAAGCTTCTAAGGGATGTTCAGTGAAGAATATGTATATTTTTTCCTGAGGCCTAAATGGGGGTATGGTCAAACACTCAAAGAAATGTCTTTCATTATTTTTGATGTCTGTAGTTAGTGTTGAGTGTGTTTGTGTGTGTAAATTCACTCCCCCCCCTTTAACAGTTCTTCTAAAATTTCTTTTACTTTTTTGAAAGTTATTTTGTGGCAGATGGCTAATTTTTAATTTGTGCAACTGGAAGCAAATAGAATGCAGACAAATGGCATCATTTGGTAATTAGCATGATGAAGCATATTTAAAATTATATTTTAAACTCATGCATTTAAAAATATATTTTATCAAACAGTTTTTCGGTATTGATCTTAGGTTTTATGTTAATGCTTTTAGTTTTAATGGAGTAGTAATTTTGGATTGAGTATATCACTTATCAAACAGAAGAGATGATTTTCAGATTTACTTTTTAGGGGAAAAATGAAGTTTGCTTTCCAGAGAAAGTACATGAAAACAGAGCTGAGGAAAAAGGTGGCTTTATCAGAGTTCCGGGATCCTGGGTTATGAGGTTCAGAAGAGCTGACTGAGCTCTCTCACAGCAGCTTATGTAAAAGGAAAGCTATTGAATGACTGGTATTGTTTGAACCCTGGGAACTGGTGCAGAAATCTGTGTGCTTTTGGATGTATGGAGTTCTTTGTGCAGTCAGTCCATTTAGCCTAGACTGAAGGAAGATTTTTATTTCCCTCCCTAAATTTGGCCTCTGTTAGTCTGAGATTTTTTTTCTTTTGAGTGACTGGCAGTGTAGAATTCTGAATAAGGAGCAGGAAAACGTGTGTATGGAAATTGTCCCAGAAGTGAACAACCATAGTTATAGAAAGCAGTATCCTTCCTTTATAGTGAGAGGTGGTTCCTATGTGGCTGCTCCTAATGGTGGAGCTCCTTAATCTGATCCACAGTGACTGTACTAATCTTGGTGATGCTGAGGACCTGCTGTTTCAGGTACAAATAAAGCAGTTCTAAGGGTTTTTTGTTTGTTAAGGATCTGTTCATATTCCACATCATTTTGGATATTTTAAAAAGTTAAATTTTAGTGATTCAGTCTGAAGTGAATTCATACTGAATAGCTTTGAATGATACATATTTTAAAAAGTACATTTTTATCATTGTTAAGAATAATATTAACACTAAAAGTTCTGCTTTAAAAATGCTTGCAGAACTAGTTCAGTGGAAAAAGAATGATTTATAATTTCCTTATCAATTATGTACATATAATTGTCATAACTTGAGTATGTTTAAAAGTATTTTCTATACTGGTATATCCCAGGTGACTAAAATAGTTCCTGCCACATAGTAAGTATTCAGTAAATATTTCTGAGTGGCTGGACTTTATATTTTCTTTTATAATTCTATTAATTATCCTTGTTAGGGACATTTGTTTTCTAAGCAAATGTAAATTTTAGTATGGTCCTGTGAATTCTAAATCACTATGGCTTTGATTGCAATTGTTAACTTGAAACATAATTAAGATTTTTAGTCTTTTCATTTGAAGTTTTCAAGATCATATTTTATAAAAATACACTCACTGGAGCATGTTTCATGTCACATCTTGCTCTGTTATTTACCGAGCAAGTTACTTCATTTTCTTGGACCTCAATTTCCTCATCTCTAGAATGATGAGTTCCTTTCAATTTTGACATTATTTAAGTTTTAAAAGTCAGACATTTAAAGAAAGTACTCTAATTTATTTTTATTTTTGGCTGTGTTGCTGCGCGCAGGCTTTCTTCTAGTTGCGGCGAGCGGGGACTACTCTTCGCTCTGGTGCGCAGCCTCCTCATTGCGGTGGCTTCTCTTGTTGCGGAGCACGGGCTCTAGGCGCGCGGGCTTCAGTAGTTGTGGCACGCAGACTCATTAGTTGTGGCGCAGTGGCTTAGTTGCTCCGTGGCATGTGGGACCTTCCCAGATCAGGGTTCAAACCTGTGTCCCCTGCATTGGCAGGCAGATTCTCAACCATTGTGCCACCAAGGAAGCCCTAAGAAAGTACTCTAATTTTAAAAATCGTATTTTACAATTACATATTCAAGTCTAATTTAGGTATGTTACACTTAGAATTGTGTTTCTGCAGAACAGATTCTTCTTAAAATTTTGTTTCTACTGCCCTTATTGCATATGTCATCACATTTTTTTAGGGTTGTTTCACCTCTAGTTTAAACCTCTTTTCCAGTTCCACTTGATGTAAACTGAAAAATATTTTAAAATGTCGAAGGATTCTTTTTGTATGAAGAATGGAAAATGTGGCCCATTACTTTTAGGCAGACTATATATATTCAGATACGTTTGGAGATAGGTGTTTTTGAGATTACCTAAAAATTGAGAGAGTGTGTAAGAAAAGCCACTAATCCAGGAAATCTGGTTAATAGGTTTAGCTTTACTAGCCTCTGGGATAGGAATCAAGGTGCTTGGAAGTGAAAACATTTTTTTTTTTTAAGAATAAATAAATGTGATGAATTGGATGATTGGGATTGACATGTATACACTGATGTGTATAAAACTGATGACCAATAAGAACCTGCTGTATAAAAAAATAAAATAAAATTCAACAATTAAAAAAAAGAATAAATGTGTGTATATTTATATGTATTCTTAAATGTTGGTCTTTCCTCTTACAAACATCTTAACCCTCATCCAGTTTTTAATTCTTTAGTGATATACATCACATCTCAAATTGAATTTTGATTATGTGGTCTGATATTTTTATGTTCTGTATCTCCAGGGCCCACTTTTATTGAAGGAATATTGAAAGGGAGTATTTGCAGTATGACCTAGCCCAGTCTCTTAATAGCTTTCTTTGCTAAAAGCTATCCTTGCTTGCAGCATTGACCTTTTAATTTATCCTTAACAAGGAGAACAATGAACAATTAAATTTTATGAGAGTAAAGAATAGGATACCTTTAACTGAGTTCTCTGCATTTTGGAGATGTTACATACCCTTGCTGTATTCCAGTATGATTGGCTCTTTAGAAATTATAGCAAATTAGTTTGATTGCTCCTGGTATTTCTGTCATTGAACCTTTAAGATTTTGGAAGGAGGAGTCTGTGATAGCTAATTTGTGAAGTAGGAATAAAATGATTTTCTTGAGTATTTTTTTTTTTTGGCAGCATTTGATATTGATACCATATTCCTTTTAGAAATTTTCTCTTAAGACTTTCTCATTTTTATACTGTTGGTTTTCCTACCACTTGGACCACCCTTTTCCTTTCTTTATCAACTCTTTAAGTTTAAAATGCATCATTTTCTATATTCTTTTCCTAAGATCATATCCATTCCCATAGTTTTTGCACAGAAGCAGATAGCCATTTATCCATAAAGCTCCATATCCTGAAGCACTGGTTCTGAGTATGAAATATCTTGCTCTGAACTCTCAATAACTTACATTTTTAAAAGTGTCCTGGTCAATTGGGGAAGCCTATTTCCTGCCCGTTAAATCCTGGGACTGGTAGGGAATTTTAAGGATCTTCTACCTAAATGCCTTCACTTTTTTTTTTTTTTTTTTTTTTTTTTTTTTTTTCTTGCGTTATGCGGGCCTCTCACTGTTGTGGCCTCTCCCATTTGCGGAGCACAGGCTCCGGACGCGCAGGCTCAGCGGCCATGGCTCACGGGCCCAGCCGCTCCGCGGCATGTGGGATCCTCCCGAAATGGGGCACGAACCCGCGTCTCCTGCATCGGCAGGCGGGCTCTCAAGCACTGCGCCACCAGGGAAGCCCTGCCTTCACTTTTTGGCTGAAGAAACTTAGGCCTTTGGCTAAAATAAGAGAAAGTCAGATTCTTATTTGAGATTTTCCAGTTCCACGTTCGGTGCTTTTTTTCATCACGAAAGGTATCTTGCTGAAGCCATGTTTTTTTGCACATTTAATTACTTTAAAAATGCAACATGGTAGCTTTATTTAAAGGAGGATTTTATAAATTCTCTGTTTTTAGATTTACTCACTGTACTAATTTCTTATTTTACTATATTTTTTTGCATCCCACTTAATCCATTTGTGTTCAGCTTCCTTCTGCTTGCAGTATGTTCTTTAATATTCCTTTCAGCAGAGGTCTGTTGATGGTTAACTCTTGATCTTTGTCGAAAATGTATTTATTTTGTCCTCATTCTTGGAATGATAATTATTTGATTATAGAATTCTTTGTGATAGTTATTTGCACTCAGTCCTTCGAGGATATTATGACTTTAATTGTTGCTGTGAGAAGTCTGCTGTTTCTAATTATTGTTGCTTGGCAAGTAATTTATTATTTTTTTTTTCCGGTTGCTTAAAAGCAGCCCTTAATTTAAAAAAGATATTTATTTATTTTATTTATTTGCCTTATTTATTTATTTATTTATTTTGGCTGTGTCGGGTCTTAGCTGTGGCGCATGGGATCTTTGTTGAGGCAAGCCGGATCCTTTTCATTACGGCGCACAGTCTGCTTGGACTTCTTTCTAGTTGCGGCACCCAGGCTCCTCTCTAGTTGTGGCGTGCGGGTTTTCTCTCTCAAGTTGTGGCACGTGGGCTCCAGGGCGTGTGGGCTGTGTAGTTGTGGCGCACAGGCTTAATTGCCCCACAGCATGTGGGATATTAGTTCCCTGACCAGGGATCGAACCCATGTCCCCTTTATTGGAAGGTAGATTCTTTACCGCTGGACCACCAGGGGAGTCCCCAAACATCCCTTAATTTTTTTTTTAGATTTATTTATTTTTGGCTGCGTTGAGTCTTCGCTGCTACACATGGGCCTTCTTTCATTGAGGCGGGCTCATTGCGGTGGCTCCTCCTGTTGGGGAGCACGGACTCCAGGCGGGCGGGCCTCAGCACTCGTGGCTCATGGGCTCTAGAGCGCAGGCCCAGCAATCGTGGCTCATGGGCCCAGCCGCTCCGCGGCATGCGGGATCCTTCCGGACCAGGGCCCGAACCCATGTCCCCTGCATTGGCAGGTGGATTCCCAACCACTGCACCACCAGGAAAGCCCAATTTTTAAAAAATTAATTAATTAATTTTTAATTTATTTTATGTTTGGCTGCATTGGGTCTTCGTTGCTGTGTGTGGGCTTTCTCTAGTTACGGTGAGTGGGTGCTACTCTTTGTTGTGGTGCACGGGCTTCTCATTGCGGTGGCTTCCCTTGTTGCAGAGCACAGGCTCTAGGCGCACAGGCTTCAGTAGTTGTAGCATGCGCGCTCAGTAGTTGTGGCTCACGGGCTCTAGAGTGCAAGCTCAGTAGTTGTGGCGCACGGGATCTTCCCGGACCAGGTCTCAAACCCGTATCCGTCCCCTGCATTGGCAGGTGGATTCTTAACCACTGTGCCACCAAGGAAGCCCCATCCCTTAATTTTTGATATTTTGCAGCTTTGTTCATTTTGTATCTAGATATGGCTATGTTTTTATTTATCCTGCTTAGAACTCTTGTTTCTAGAATGTAATCATTATTATTTATTAATTCTAGAACATTATTATACATTATTTTCTTTTCTTTTTTTTTTTTTTTTTTTTTTGCATTATGCGGGCCTCTCACTGTTGCGGCCTCTCCCATTTGCGGAGAA